>NC_056745.1:773507024-773584524 GCF_019279795.1 Protopterus annectens | reverse complement strand
GATAAGACGTGTCCCTGGCCATAACTGGAAGTAGGAAAAAACATGCAGTCAACAGTAGGAAAAGATGGTTAAGTCCAAAGTCCTGCTAGACTGATGAAACAGGAAACTTGTGTAGGGCTTCAGATATAGAGGCCACTCCAAATGATAGTGCCAGAGTACAGAAAGCCAGATTTGCCAGGGCAAAACAAAGCTATCAGAATGACTTTGGTCTTGTGCAACTTGGCCTTCTCCAGAAATGTGGGAATAAGGGAAATCCGGGAAAGCATAAACAAAACCAGATGGGAGGGACACCTCTGGAAAAGGGACATCTATGTGATGTCCCCCACAACAAAAGAATAAGGGAAAAAGTGCATTATTTTCTGTTGGTGATGCAGAGAAATCTCAGCAAAACTTCCTCCAATGGCAGAACACATTCCTTATTACAGATGGACTGAGAGGCAAGTTCATGAGACGTCAAAAGCATCATGTCCTTGTAAGGGGCATGAATGGGTTTCCCCCTTGTTTTCTGGAATATCACACTGCGGCACTATTGTTATTATGGTTGGCAACTGCAAAATGCGGCTAGGAATCCTGAAAATCCTTCAGGACAGCTCTACTTTCCAGAACATTTATGCACTGATTGGCCTTTAACTATGACCTTGTACCTGAGAATGTCTCCTCCTAAAAATGGCCCACCACCCCACATCAGAGGTATCCTCGGTAGCTGTCACAATAAAGATGGTGGCTTGAAATTATCTGGCTAGGGACAGGCTGGATTTTTGATCCTAGCGACTGAAAAAAGAAGTTATGTCTTACCATAACATTCCATCTGTGTTGTAGATCTTCATTTATTCCTTACTGATAGGACTTTGGTTCTGTCCTCGGAACCGACCTGGCCAATACAGAAGCTCACACCAGCCAAAAACTCTCAAGGTAAGTCCTACCCAAAGTGCCCCTCTTCTACTTCTCTTCAGATTGAGTTTGCTCACCCAGTATAAGACAGTGGAGATAATAGAACAATTGAGACAATGGAGGTCCTATCTGAACAAATACCTTATCAGGCAGATAGTACCAAATGATCCACCAGGAGTTATTAAGCAGGGGGATGGAGGGTGGGGAGTAAGGAATGAATGAAGATTTACAACACAGAAGGAACGTTACGGTAACACATAACTTCATCTGATGTTGTAAATCTTCATTTGTTCCTTACTGAGAGGACTGAGTCACCAGCTACTTGTGTCCTTGTTGACCCTATGGAAGGATATTACTGAGCACCTCTGAGCCAAAAGATGCTCTTTCCTTGGAAGCCATATCCAATTTGTAATGAGTGATAAAGGTATTGGGGTTTGCCCAAGTGGCTGGTGCGCAAATATCATCCATAGAAGCTCTGGAATGAAATGCCACTGATGTGGCCATTGATTTGGTGGAATGAGCCTTGATTCTAGAAGGCAAAGATGATTTGTTCTGAAGATATACAAAGGTAATGCAATCTCTTAACCATTTTGACAAGATGACTTTGGAGACAGCTTTCCCCAATCTGGGACCTGAAAAGTCTATGAACAGTTGGTCCGACTTCCTGAAAGGTTTAGTTCTGTCCAAGTAAAAACAAAGCTGCCTATGTACTTCCAACATGTGTAAATGGTATTCACCTCTGTTGGAAAATTCAGGAAAAAAGACTAGTAAATCAATGGAATAAGGACTAGTAAATCAATGGACTGGATGAGACTTGAATTTGAGATAATTTTGGGCAAAAAGGAAGGATTAGTACGAAGTGATACTCTTTCTTTGTGGAAAATCAAGTAAGGTGGGTTGACACACAAGGCCTGCAGTTCTGATACCCTCCTGGCTGAGGTGAGATCCACTAGAACTAAGGTTTTCCAGGATAAAAACTTTTATGTCACATGAGACGGAAGGCTCAAAGGGTTACCAGGTCAAATATTGCAAGACTAAAGTCAAATTCCATGGTTCAGTTGGGGTTCTAAAAGGTGGTTTGAGGTGTATAATTCCTTTTATGAAGGTTTTGCAAAGATGATGAGACATTAATGAGGAATCGTTGGAACCATTATGGAAATTGCCAATAGCCACCAGTTGGACTGTAATAGTAGAGGCTGAGGTTCCTGTTTTAAGTATGGTCGACAGGTATTCTAAAACTTTATGGACCGGCATTGAAAAGGGGTCTGGTCCTAGCTCCTTAGCCAAAATTGTAAATCTGACCCATTGGCTGTAATAAATTTCTCTGGTGGAGGGTGTATGGGAAGCCAGAAGAATCTTTCAGACTGGGGAAGATAACTGTATTTGCCTAGCAATCAACGGAAGTGGAGATACCAAGCTGTCAGCTTGAGGCTGTGAAGGTTGGGATGAACCAGCCCCTGTGGGTGAGATAGGAGTCCTGGGAACTGGTCCAGGGTCCATGGGCAGTGAACCAAATGAGGCCAAAGGAAGGGGAACCAAACTTGGTAGGACCAGTAAGGAGCGATGAGGATGACTTTGCTTCTCAGCCGTTGCGCTTTCTTCAGGAACTGCGGTATGAGTGGAATGAGTGGAAAGGCATACAGTAGACCAGGGGGCCAATTGTAAATCAGAGCATCTCTCAGTGACTCCCCCTGGGGGAATTAGTGTGAAGAAGCATTTGTGGTTGAAAGGAGAGGCAAATAGGTCGCAGCAAGGCTGGCCCCAACAACAAAATATTTGAGCCACTACTACAGAGTTGAGAGACCACTCATGAGGCATCAGAATGTTCCTGCTCAGTTTGTCTGCAATCAGACTGGAATTCCTAGGAATGTGCATTGTTAATTGAAAGTGGTTGGAAGCTATCACCCACTGCCACACTCTTAGGGCTACCCGGCATAAGGAATAGGATCTGTTTCCACCTTGCTTGTTGATGTACCAGACTACTGACATATTATCTGACTGGATGGCAATTGTCCCGGAGAGGAGGGTTGTTTGGAATGCTTGCAACGCTAAGAGTACCGCCTTCAGTTCTAGGACATTGATATGCAATTTGGCCTGTATGAGTTACAAGTGCCTTGGAAATCCTTCCTTGAAAATGCTCCCCACTCCATCAGAGAAGCATCCGTGGTCACTGTGGCTTTGGGTTGGGGTGTGAAAAAGGTCGACTCCATAACTCCACTTCTGGCTTCATCCACCAACTCAAATCCTGCTTGCATCGACTTGCTATGCGAATCAGGGGAGATATTGGATGTGTTAGAAGAGACCATTGAGAAGATAGGATTCATTGCAGTAGCCTCATATCAAACCTTGGAAGAGGGACCAGTGGAATTGTAGCCACCATGGAGCCCAGCAGTTGTAAAACTTGTCTGGCTGGGACTAGGTCTTGAGAAAGTATTATTTGAAGTTGAGCTCTCAGTTTTAGCAGCCTGTGAAGAGGCAGGGCAACCCGGCAAGAGATTGTGTCGAATGCTGCCCCAATGAACTCTAACGTCTGTGTTGGTACCAGGTTTGATTTTCCTAAGTTTATAGAGTTTCCCAGTCTTTCTACCAGGCCTTGAGTGTATAATATGGCCTGAAGCAGTAGACTCTTGATTGGAGTGGTGAGAAGCCAATTGTCCAGGTATGGAAACACATGGAATCCTTGTAGTCTAAGGTGAGCTACTGCTATTGCCATACATTCAGTGAACACTCTGGGGACTGTGGAGAGACCAAAGGGCAGTACTCGAAATTGGTAATGACTGGCTCCCAGATGGAAGCGGAAGTATCTTCTGGACTGTTTGTCCATTTTTATGTGGTAATATGCATCCTGAAGATCTACAGAGCACATCCAGTTGTCCTTCTCCAGGAATGGGAAAATGGACTAAACCGTGACCATCTGGAATTTTTCTTGTCTGACAAATTTGTTTAGAATACTGAGATCTAAAATTGGTCTCCAGTCCCCTGTCTTTTTTGGCACTAAAAAGAATCTCGAGTAAAAACCAGATCCTGTTTGGTCTGGTGGGACTAACTGGATGACTCTTTTTTTCTAGCAACTTTTGAACTTCTAGTGCTGCTGCATCTCCCTTACTGGGTGGGATGTCGGGGATTCACCTTAGAGGCTTGGGATAAAGGTCGAAGGGAATATGGTATCCTCTGGTCATAATCCTCTGCACCCAGGAATCTGAAGTTATTGATTGCCAGGCTAAGTGCTGCATGGAAAAACGTCCCCCTATTGCTTCCAGAGGAAAGCAAAGGGGCCACTCTTCAAGAGCACTGATAGGGTTGACCAGAGAAGGAATCTCTGGGACCCTTTTTTCACAGCCCCCCCTTACCGCCAAAATAGGTGCATCTCCCAGATGAGTTCCCTCTTCTGCCCCAGGGGGCCTGCTTGCTGCATGTGTCATGAAAAGGTCCTTGGGATTTCTTGAACCACATCTTTCTGCCCCTCTGATTCCTGGAGTAAGATCGCTGAGGAGCTGAAAAACATATGCCCACAGCATATAGGGTCTTTCTGTCTTTTTAACACCTGGCTAATGTGTCCTTATCTTTAGGGCCAAATAAGGAAGACACATCAACAGGAGCATTGACGAAGGAAGACTTGAAGGGATCTGCGAAGTTACATAAGCGCATCCAGACGTCACGTCTCATGAAAACGCCTGACGTGGCTGCTCTAGCTGCCCCCTTAGTTGTATGGTTGATCAACCGCATGGAGGAGTTAGAAATGGACTCTAGGGTAGCAAACTGAGAGGCGAATTTATCCAGCACCTCATCAGGTAATACAACTGCCAAAGTACCTGAATATTCTGAAATCAGGTCCCTCTGGAGACGTGTGAAATGTGCCATGTAATTCAGAGACCATATGTCAAAGGTCACTGAAGCATACGTCCGCTTTCCCAATCTGTCTATCGTCCGGGACTCCCTGTTCGGAGGATGGACAGTTGAACTTTCTTCTGCAAGTTCTTTCTTGGTGGCCAACCATGGCATCTACTGTTAAACCTTTGGACCAATGGGGGTGGTCTTCTGGTGGGGAAAGAATCTTACAAGGCCTCCAGGGAATTGGCTCAACATTGTCAGGGGCCTTCATCTGCAGGTGGGGTCACCCAGGAAGTACAGGGTTAAGCACAGAAAGCTTGCAAGAATACAGAATCTTCAGTAGAAGGGTTAATGGGCTTCCAGTCGCCCCTCTGTTTTAGGATCTCCAGTAAGTTTCCAAAGGAGGCATCTTCAGGGGGCAATCATGGGGACCCTTCACCCTCATCAAAATCCGTATCTTCAGTGAGGTATTCCTCAGGGGAATCAATATGCTTACTCTTGCACATTCACTTTTGGGTTGGTGCCTCAGTGGGGTCTTCTGAGGAGGACACCGAAGAGCAGGTGCCCTGGAGCAGGGACTCTTGCTGCTCCAGTGCTTGAAGTCCCCGCTTAGTGGGCTGCGTCAACAGTGTGCTAGAGGAGAGAGAGAGATCAGGTTCTGACGCTGGAGGTGCCGACTGCATGCTTGTGGAAGCAAGAGGCCTCTCCATCACCTGGAAGGCAGGCCCACCCGAGGAGGGATGGAAGCCCAGAACCAGGAGGGACAACCCTGGAACCGGGGTAACACCCCGCTCTGATGAGCCCACCACCAGGATAGGAGCCTCGAGAGAACCAGGAACCGCCGAACAGCCAGAGCCATAGACGGCACCATAGAAAAATCTGCACAGAGCTAGGAGTCACAGTGCGACAGACCAGTCACAGAGGGTGGATCAGCTCTGAATGGAGCAGAGTCCAGAGGGGAGCCTCTGGAATCGTGAAGGCAATCGTCACAGGAACCAAATGCTTAGTCACCAGGGTAGACATCGGAACGGAGGGCTCCAAAGCCTGGGAAGAGGTTGAAGGAGGATATGTTGGAGACTATGCAAAGAAAACTTCAGCTCCAGGTGGGAGGGAAGCCTTGGTCAAGGTTGGAATTCCTCTAGCTGCCAAAAGCTGATCGACAAGCCTCACTACATCCAATTCAGAGAGACTCCTGGTGGACCGTGTAGATACTCTGGAAGGAAAGTCTGGTCTTTCCAGAAAAAGGCTATATTGTTGTCCAAGGAAGAGATCTACAATTGAAGAGTACCTGGTCCTAGGCAAAAGTTTGGATTTCAGCGCCAAGGACGGAACTAATATCGGTGCCAAGATTGTGTCTGGTATCAAGGATATAGTCGGTACCGAAGCAGGTGTAGAAACTGTCAGTTCAGTGGTTGTCAACAGTTTTGGCACCAAAGAACTAGTCATGGGTGCTGGAGCCGATATATTCGGTGCAGATAATTTTGCCATTTTCAGTTCAGAAATGGCCTGAGAGTGCTTCGGTTCCATAAAAGTTGGAGAGGTCAGAAACAAATGGCTTCTCTTTTTCTTATCTTTTCTGGGAGGTGGTGAGACCTCAGCCTCAGAGAGAGCCTCCGAAAAAGAGGTTTTTAGCAAGCCCTTAAGAATGAGTTTGTTCTTGTGCTCAGCAAGAGTGCAAGAAAGTACAGTTGTGTACACTTACGATAAATGTAGATGTTCGAGTTTATTCACTGTTGCAGTCATCACACATGGGTTATCTGCCTGCAGGTAGCCCTCAGTCGGCCCAAATACCAGAGTCTTAGGATTTCTGCATCAGATGCTGTCATCTCTTCCATGACGTCAAGTTGTCAGGGGTATAAAACAGGCAGCCAATGCGATTACATCAGTTTTTATTGCCCCAATTGTCAGGAGCCCCCCAAAAAGTAGGAAGCTGGTATCTGGTGGGGAACACCATCAGTAAAAAGTAAATACCACTGCCATTAAAAATGGCCATAGAGAGGAGAGGAAGAAAGGATAGAGAAAATCAGGGGGGGTTGGATGGAGGGAAACCAGGACTGCAACAGTGAATACACTCAAACATCTACATTTATGGTAAGTGTACACAAATGTACTATGTTCTTCGTGTTTCACTGTTGCAGTCATCACACTTGGGTTGATTCCCAAAGCTGAGGAAGGGTGGAGGCAGTCAAGAATTGTTAGGGCTGGCTAGCAGGCCTTGTAAGACAGCTGTAGCAAATCCAGCTCTGGATTTAGAAAAAAATAGGTAAGTGGTAATACTTGGTGAAGGTGTGTACAGAACTCCAGGTTGCAGCTTCCAGAATGTCGCTGGTAGGGACTCCCCTGAGAAATGCTGTAGAGGTGGAAGTAGCCCTAGTGGAATGTGGTCTGATCCCCTGTGGGGTAGGTTTTCCATGGTGCTTGTAGCAGAAATGGATGCAGTGTGCTATCCATTTGGAAATGGTTTGCTTTGAAATGGCCTTGCCCTCTGCCCCTGTAATAAAGCTGACTAGCAGCTGGTCAGATTTTCTGAAAGGTTTAGTCCTGTTAAGGTAGAACCTGAGCTGTCTGTGCACATCCAAGGAGTTCCCCTTTATTCTGAGGATTAGGGAAGAAGGTTGGCAAATGGATGGATTGGTTTAGAGCCACATTGTACACCACCTTAGTCATAAAGGAAGGATTAGTCCTGAGGGAAACCCTGTCAGCATGGAAAATAATGAAGAGTTCCACAGCCATCAGTGCTTGTAGCTCAGACACTCTTCTAGCTGAAGTGATGGCTAAAAGCAAAACTGTTTTCCAAAAGAGGAATTTTAACTCTGATGAAGCAGCAGGTTCAAAAAGGGGAAGGGAGAGCTTTTCCAGTACAAAGTTAAGGTCTCAGGTAGGGATGGGTGCTCTCCTAGGGGGGTCTTAAGTAGTTAGCCCCTCTCAGGAACTGTTTGATGAGAGGGTGAGAAAATAGAGGTGTCTCAGTATTATAATGAGCTGAGATGGCAGAGGCATGAATCTTAATGGAGGAGAAGGACAGGCCTCTGTGGAGTAGCTCTGCTAGGTAATCCAGGATTTGAGGTAAGGAGGGCACTGCTGTGTCTTTTCCTTGAGACTGATTCCAAGAACAAAACCTTTTCCACTTTTCAGCATAGGATTTCCTAGTACTAGACCTTCTGGCCTCAAGAATGACATCCAGCACCTGTTTGCTGAGGGTTGCTGGTGGAATACTCAGGGGATAAGCCAGGCTGCAAGGTTTAGGGTTTGCGAATGTGGATGCAAAATCTGTCCTTCCTGCTGAGACAGCAGGGTAGGGGTCTGGTGAAGGTGCCAAGGTGGCACTGTTGTCAGACTGTGTAAGAGTGGGTACCAGTGCTGGTGTGGCCAGTATGGGGCAATAAGAATTGTATTTGGTCTGTCCTGTTTGATCTTGAGTAGTACTTTTGAGAGGAGAGGCAGAGGGGGAAAGGCATAAATTGAGAGTTTTTTCCCATTGGAAGGATAAGGCATCCACCTTCCAAGCCCTGTTGTAAGGGCTCCTGGTGCAGAATTTGCTCAACTGGTGGTTCTTGGGAGAGGCACACAGGTCCACCTCTGGTGTCCCCCCCCTCTCCACACCTGGATTAGAAGGTTGAAGGTGCTGGGCTCCAATTTCCACTTGTGTGGGTCTAGGAGATTTCTGCTTAAGTCGTCTGCCAGGGAATTTTGTTTGCCTGGCAGGAACTGAGCTTGTAGATGCACTTGGTTGCTCAAGGCTGTGTTCCACAGGGCCATGGCTAACCTGCAGAGAGGGTAAGAATAGGTTCCCCCCTGCTTGTTTATGTACCACATAACTGTGGTCTTGTCTGTTTTTATCAGCAGCTGTTCTGGAAGGATTAGGTATTTGAAGTCTGTCAGAGCATTTCTGTGCAGTAGCATCTCTTTTTGACTGATGTGCAGGAGAATTTGGCCTGGGCTCCACTTGCCCTGAATGCATTTGCCTGCCATGTGAGCCCCCATGCATAGTCTGATGCATCTGTTGCAGGGTTTGGATGGTGAGGGACTGAGTGAAAGGCAGTCCCTTGTTGTGGTTGCATGCTTCTGCCCACCAAAGGAACTCTGCCCTTAGACCAAGTATGACTGGAATGACTATTTCCAGGTCCTGGGAATGTTGGCACCAAAGACTTTTTAAGTACCACTGAAGTTTCCTCATATGCAGTCTTGCATATGGAATTAGCAGAATACATGAGGCCATGAACCCTAGGGCTTGCAGTATTTTCCTTGCAGATAGCTGGGTTTTGGTGGCTATAGTTGGTCAAATAGACCTGTTTTTCTGGAGTGAGAAAAGCCATCTGGGAAGTTGTGTTCAAGCTTGCTCCCAGGAATACAATTTTTTGACTGGGCACCAGTTATGATTTCCTTTCATTGATGGTGTACCCCCATTAATTGAGGAGTCTTTTTACAAATGCCAGGTGCTGAAGTAGCAATTTCTGACTGTCCGCCTGAATCAGGCAATTGTCCAAGTATGGGTAAATTTGGATATTTCTCTGCCTGCAGTATGCAATGGCTGGAGCCAGGCACTTTGTGAATACTCTGGGTGCAGTAGATAAGCCAAAGGGAAGTACAGAGAACTGATACAGCCTGCCCTGAAGCATAGATATTTCCTGCAAGACTCCCTTATGGGGATGTGCAGATAAGCTTCTTTTAAGTCTAGGGTGACTAACCAGGCATCCTTTGCTAGCATATGGAGAAGCTGTTGCAGGGTAAGCATTTTGAATTTTGGGACCACCAGAAAGGTGTTTAAAACTGATAGATCCAGGATTGGGTGCCAATAGCCCTCTTTTCTGGGCAACAGGAACAGTCTGGAGTAGAAACCCTGCCTCCTTTGTTCTACTGGAACAGGTTGAATAGCCCTGATATTGAGCAGGGAAAGTACTTGCTTTGAGACTCTGCCGACTGGTTTGGAGGAAGGTCTGGAAACCCGCTTGGGGTTGGCAGTGAATGGAAGTAGAATCTGTACCCCTGGGATACAATGTTTAGGAACCATCAGTCCTGAGTAATGGACATCCAGTTTTTTGCATGAAGGGCAAGTTCTCCTCCTAGGGGCACAAGTAATTGGGCAGGGCTGGGAAGGATAACTGAAAAGTCACTGTGAACTTCTTCCATAAGGGGGTGGCTTACCACTCCCTAATTTTGAGGTGGGAGCACTCCATTTTTAAATCTCTGCATACCCTGAGACTGTAGTCTGGCTGGCCTGTTTCCCCTGGGTTTGCACTGAGAAGGCCTTGAAGGGGCTGGAAAGGAGCAGTTTTTTAGAAGGCCAACGCCTACTGAATCTAGGTGGCTGCACTTGTAAGAATTCTTTAACAGTTTGCATAGATTTAGCTTTTTCTTCCATCTTTTTAAGAACCTCTTCTGCTTTGGAGCCAAACAAACAGTCCTTATTTAAAGGAGCGTATAGTAATTTTGATTTGACATGATCTGGCAATGTTTGTTCCTTCAACCAAGCATGCCTTCTCAGTACAGACCCACTGACTGCAGCCCTGCAAGATGCTTCTAGGGCATCAAAGCCACACTGCAGAGTATGCTTACTAACTTGGTTTGCAGAATGCATTAACTCTTGTAAATCTTTATTTTCTGCACAATCTGGAAATAACACCATTTTTTGTTTAATTAGTTCCATAATGTGTTGCTGGTACTTCAACATGTGAAACTGGCAATTTAATGCCCTGATGGCAAGAGTTGCAGAGGTATATACCTTCTTACCCTATCTGTCTAAAGCTCTGGAATCCCTGTCTGAAGGGGTGGGTTTTTTGGCTGTAGTAGCCTTAATACCTTTACATCCCTGGGAAATGGTCTCTGGATCCGCAGTAGGAACATCCAGAACAGGGGATATAGCTAGAGGCCTGTGCTGAGGCAACTCTAAAAAAAGTCTCTTTTTGGACTGAGGGTAGTCCTGGCATTCCCAGTGGAAATGCGCTCTTAAAGTATGCAACGTTTCACCAAAAGAAAAATCCTCTGGATGGGGAGGCAGAGGGAATGCATTCCTCTGCATCTGAATCCTCATAGGTTGAGAAGGGCATGTCCAGATAATCAGAAGGGTCAGCGTCATTGGACTCCTGGTCTGTAGAATCAGAATGAAACTCAATTCTTTGTCTCTTAGCAGGGGAAGGCTGGCTTCCCCTAATTAGGGTAATAAGGTCTTCAGCCATTCTAAGCATTTGTTTTTGTGGCATGGGAGCTTGAGCATGCACTTTGGTCATTGGTTTTCTAGGCGTAGTGTATATTCTGGGCCTGAGAAACTCAGTAGTTTTAGCTAAAAACAAAGTAGTTGACTTAATATGAACATCGGTAGGTCGGAATACACCCTCAGAAGCCGGTGCCTGCACAGCAGCTCCAGACCCATCCAAGGTAGAGACATCCGCAGGTTCCATAGTCGAAGAAGCATCTCACGGCATATCGGACTCCAAATGGGTCTCAGCAGAGGCCTGCGAATCTGTAGAAGCAGGCATCAGGGGCTGCAAATGCACCTCACTGAGTACCGGCGGACTGGTGACTAGCTTAACGGAAGTGTCATCAGCAGTTTTGGACCTATGCGATCTGTCTCTGTCTTTATCGTTGTGTTTTTTTCAGAAGATGGGTAGTTGGATGACTTATCGAAGCCACTTTGGAATACGGAGAATGAGAGCAGAAGAATTTAGCGACAAAGATAGCCCGATCACAAATGGCTCAGGTGTTAAAGAAGGCACAAAACTGACAGCGAGGAACATCGTGGTCTGGGCCTAAACAGGTGATGCAGTAAGAATGAAAATCTCTGTGAGGTATTTGCTTTCCACAGGCAAGACAATTGTTAACTTTTTCTGACATTGGTTAGAGCAAGAAAAAAGGATCCCCAACGGAGTAATTAGCTTTAGAAGACTTCATGTTTGAAACTCAACAAACGACAATTTCAGGTAGCAGCCGACCAGCACTTGCAAACTGCTTCTGCTTCAGGCTCCTTCTCGGCAAGAAAGACTGATGTAATGGCATCAGCTGCCTGTTTTATACCCCTGACGACCTGACGTCATGGAAGAGGTGATAGCATTTGATGTAGAAATCCTAAGACTCTGGTATTTGGGCCGAATGAGGGCTACCTGCAGGCAGATAACCCAAGTATGATGAATGCAACAGTGAAACACGAAGAACATCTAAAATTTTTACGCAAGTCACAAGGAGGTGATGTCTGGAGATGTGAAACTCCAAGGCAGTAGTCACAGATTCATAAGTTGGTACTAGGCTATCGGCCCTAGGGCCTATACAAGCCTAGCCATAACAATTCCCTGGCTATTTCTTCCCACACTATTTACTTCCCTGGACCCCTGTCTAGCAGGGCGACTGACATGATCCCCGGGGTGAATTTCTCCCATCCAGTCATCAAGGTTCCTTTTGAAGAGGGCCAAAGAGGCACTCTGCTTGACATGTATGGGCAGTCTATTCCAGAGTCTGGGGAGTCTCTGGGTCAGGAACCTATCCCTTCAGCATGTTTTGTTTATTGTGATGACAAGATTTAGATCCCTGGAGCGTGTGGCTCTGAGGGATTGGGATTTCTTTAAGTGTAGCATGTCCAACAGCTCTGGGTTTGACATGGCCTTGTATGTTAAGCAGAGATCACCTCGGAGTAGACGATATGCAACAGAGCATAGCTGGAGTTTTTTTAGGCGGTCAGCAAAGGGAATCTGCTTTAGGCCTGTGATTCTTTTAGTGAGGTATTTCTGCGGCCTTTCCAGTTGTTGCAGATGTCTTCAGAGGTACATACCAAATGGGGCGTTGTATTCTATAATGGGTCTAATGAGGGATAAGTACAGAGGGACAATGACCTCCTTTTTTCTGGATGAAAAGCCCTTAGTGATGAGGTGTGCCACACAGAAGGATTTCCTGACTGTTGTGGCAATGTGGTTATTGAAGGTGAGACCACTGTCCACCTGTGTCCCTAAGTCTCTTATCACACATCAACATTAAGTGTCCATCCGAATTGGGCATTTTCCGCCCACACTTCTCACATTGTTTAAATCCAGTTGTTCCGTTTTTGTCTGACATATTTAAGGTAACAACAGTTACAGAAAAACAGTCAGATACAAGCAGAAATCCACAGAGAGAGGAAGATATAAAAAAAAGTATAAAGGATAGAGTATATATATATATATGTATTTATAAATACATATATACATATACATATATATATATATATATATATATATGTATATATATATATATATATACATATATATATATATATATATATATACATATATACATATATATATATATATATATATATATATACATATATACATATATACACACACATATATATATATATATATATATATATATATATATATATATATATATATATATATATATATGTGTTTTTTTTTTTTAGAAAAGGGGAGGGAGAGAAGGAAATACCAAGTATTGTAACAGGATTATTACAAGGGTAAGAGAGGGCCGTACCAACAATAGTACTTAAACTACCAAAAAATGGGTAGGAGAAGAATGAAGGTCACAGATAAGAAGAAAGATATATAATCATAAGAAAAAGGGTACAAAGTACAAGTAAATTTAAGAAAGATATGTAAAAAATACCAAAAATCTATCACTTAGCTGAGAGAGATGGCTTGACACGTCTTGAAGTACATGGGAAACAAAATCTGAAGAGAAGGAGAAGAGGGGCACTATGGGTAGGACTTAGCTCGAGAGTTTTTGGCTGGCGCGAGCTTCTGTATTGGCCGGGTCTGTTCCGAGGACGGAACCGAAGTCCTATCAGTAAGGAATGAATGAAGATTTACAACATCAGATTGATCATTATACTTCTGTGACATCCTGATTGGAATGTCTACAAAATCAACTAATCGATTCCACAAAACCTTAAGGGTTGATTTATGACACTCTCATGTGCCATATGGTGTCTGGGATCATGAAAGTTATGGCTGCCATTAAGCTTGGTGCTTAAAGATAAATGGTAACTAGAATCACTTTTCCCTGTGGACCAGAATGGAAATGCACTTGATAGATACACTTCTGTCTGATGAAAAGATAAGAATGAAAAGCCTGAGTATCCAAGCTGCATCCACTTAATGAGACAGACTGAGTAGGCACCAACTGGCACTTTATGGAGTACACTGTGATCTCTAAGGAATGGAACAGTGATAAAAGACACACCCTCAATGTTATAAGGCCTTTGAAAGTCAGGGCTACTAGGAGACAGTTGACCAGCTAAGGAAAATGTCTGTCATCCTGCAACTACCAATATGTCCTGGTAAACATAGCAAACATCTTATGGGCTGAAGTGAGACCTCATGGGGTATCCAACATTAGAAATGAATGACTCCTATGCAAAAGCAGAGAAACCTTCTAGACTGCTGTACTATTCTAATGTGGAGGCAGATGTTGAGGAGGTCCAAACAGCACACCCAATTTTCTTTGGATCAATTGCATTACGATAATGTAGAAAGGTTTTCTGGGATAAACTTATTCAGCCAACTTAAGTCTGGAACAGGCCTGAAGTCCTTCATCTTCAGTCTAGCCTTTGCTGACGTCATTGGACATGTCTTTTGTAAATGACACTCAGTGCCTCCTTTTTTGCCACAGCTCTTTGATGGGGTGGGGATTCTGGCAGGAAAAGGGGCTGCAACCTGGGGCTGGGAGGAAAAGAACTGTATAGTTTCTGGATATTATAGTCTTCACCCACTTGCTCCATATGATGGCCATTCAAGCAGACAAGTGTAGGTTTATTCAACCTCAGACATGTTGAGAATGCAGCAGTCAGGCAAGGTTTGAGTTAGCATACTGTGGGCCCCAGTTGGAGGAATGCTGAATCCCTGGTTATTTTCCTGATTCTAGTTAGCTTTGGTTTGACAGCCATTCTGGAAGTTTTTCCAAACTTTAGAATCCCTTCCAGAACCTCTATTATTACAGTGTTGCTGCCTATCCAGAATACAACTGATGCAGACTTTGCTACATTCATGAACTAGTACGTTAAGGAGCTTCAAATTTAATGTTAAGAGCAGTGAGGGTTTTTGTCTTCCTGATTTTATTTCTCGAGCTCTGAATTTAAAGCTGATCTAAACTGCACAGTTCCATCAAAACATGCATTTGTAAAGTTTCTTTCCTATCCTTGGCAAAACTTGTGAAATAAAGCCAAGGATGGTGCCGCATGGTAAGATCAATGTCTGCCACCTCACTAAACAATGCACAGTACTATGTACCAGGCACATGCAAAGGTTACAGATTGGTGCCAAAACTAAAATTATGGACAGTTTACACACTGATGCCAAAACTGAAATTTGACATTTCACTTTTGTTTTAACATCTCCATCTGGCAGGCTATTCATAGTCTGGGTAGCTTCCTGGGCCAGGTCCCTCCAGAACATGCACATGTGAGGTATATAGTATATCGCCCTCAACCTGAAGTAGGAAGATGCAGAAACATGTTTTTCTGGTTACTTCGTAGACAGACAGCAGAGCTATGTGCAGTAGAAGTCTTGTTTAAGGCAGCTTAGCAACATTATCAACTGTGTCCACCCTGAGAATCTGTGCCAAGGAAATTAAAATTTTCAAGGTTGAAAGGATCTTGTCGGGTCTTTTGAGATCAGGTTTCTTCTAAGCTGTCTCAGCCACCAGCTAAACCATCTTGTTGGCGGGGGAAGGGGAGAGGAAGGGAATGAGTAAACAAAAGGAACACCCAGGAGACTGCAAGAATTTCTGATGAGGAAGGAGTTTATGGAGTCCAGCCCATTTTAACATTAGTCTTCTCCAAAATTTGCCAAAACTTGGGGTTGCCCAGAGGGCATGAGGATCAACTTCTTTATTTTCATCAACACCCATGATGGGAGACTCCAACAAAGAGTCACAGTATTTTGCCTTACACCTTGCCTTACTTCCTAATTTTGGAGTCCAGAGCTCCAAGAAAGATAAAGAAAAACTTGTTTGGCCAAGGCAATGGAATCTTGCCATAGTCCCTCAGTTTTTTTGTTCTCTAGAGAGGGTGTGTCGATGCCTAAAAATGAAGTCATTCATGGAAACATGGTTGAAACTATGATAGAAGTCAATGTCAAATGTGGTGTTTGCAAGAAGGCCTAGATCATGCCTACTGAGACAGAAATCACTGCCAAAACTCATACTGCCATGCTTGGTACACAGAGATGAATGGCTGTGCTGTCATCTGCTTCAAAGGCTGACACATCAGCTGAAACTGAGGCTGGTATTAAGGACATCACATCTGTGGCTAAATGGCTCACCTCAGGGATAGAATGGTCAGGACTTACAAAATCAGGACTGACTTTGACTCTGAAACACTGATCCTCTCTAGCACTAACATTAGTGGCTCCCCTGATCGGGTAAGTGCCAGGGTCTGGAACACCATCAACAATAGCGCAATCAACGGGGAAAAAGTAGAGATCAGAAGCTGGGAACCTGACACTGAAGCTGCAGCTGACACAGATATCCACCAACACTGACAGAGGTAGGTCAATCAGCAGCCTAAATCTCATCAGGACCGGGACCTGGATGGATCTTAAGGAGGCAAGCCTAGGTGAGAAAGCAGAGACATTAGGTAGAGAAGGTTTTTAACTCACCCAGGCATTGGCAGAGAAGGAGGCTTTGGACTTGAGGTTGTGGTCAAGATAAACCAAGATGGATCTACAAGACCTGACTGACCTGGTGGAGTGGAGCTGAGAAGTCCAAAGCTCAGGTACAGAGGCCACACAGAACATACTGTCAGGTTGTGGATAGGGCCAAAAGATTCCTTCAACAAAACAAGTCCAAAAGGGAGGAAAATAACGCAGTCCTGGACTTTTCTTCATTGGAGCATATAAAGAATCTTTATCTTTAGAATGAAGCTTTCTTTTAGTCTCACCAGGCTTAGAAGAAACAAAAGTCTGTAGACAAACACCAGAGGAAAGTCTCACCGCTGGCAAATCCTGAACAGGAATGGCAACTCTAAAGTTTTTTACTCCAAACAGTTCTGCCAGTCTTCTAGGTCCAGAGGTATATAGGATATTAGTAAGCCACTGACTGGACAGATCATTTGTGTTTTAGTCTCAACAAATTCCACTATTTACTCTCCCTTTTTATGAAGGATAGAGAGACCATTCTTGAGGTTAATTTATGGCTACCTGTCCACTCATCCATGCCATGTCTGAACTGGGTTAGGGAACTACTTTGGTATATATAAAGGGGGAGTCTGTTCCAGAGGCAAGGAATAATTTGAAAGCGGTACCTAAACTTGAGGGTAAGTTCTGCTTATCTTATGGTCGAAGTTTAGATCTTATAAGAGGCTATTCATGGTGCTACAGGTTTTGCAAATGTGCAGGACGTCACACAGGACTGGGTCATTTGAGGTCTTAAGGACCAGGAACAGTCATCTCTTAGGAGTCTGTATGAGACAGAGAAGAGAGACATTGCTTTAAGACAATCTCTATAGCTCATGAGAATCACATCTTTAAATCTCTTGGTGGGTTAGATCATGTGTCTGGAAAGATACATACTTAACAAAGCTTTATATTCTATTTTGAACTTAATGGCATAGAAACAGAGAGAGAGAGAGAGATAAGAACTTCCTTCGAACTAGAAGACATAACTTTGATGATCATCTGGGTTAGGAAGGATTTCTCTGACAAATGTACATACATGGTGATCAAAAGAAACTTCACTGTCTACAAGAATGCCCAGGTCTCTAATGACCATGTCATTTCTGAGGGAGGTGCTATGTGGTATATACAAGAGTGTTTGTGTTTCCCAAAGAACACAATGCTATACCTTTTTAGCATTTAGCTTTAGGCTTGGACTGGACCCTGGGTCCTTAGAGAGTTGATGACAGCTCCACGTTAGCAATTATCTGAATATATGGCAAACAAAAGACTCTTAACATCAGCTTTAACCTCACAGGTAAATACTAAATAGAAGCAGCCCTAGTACTATCCCAGGGGGACCACAGTAGTACAAAAGGACAGTGTGACTGTGATGCCCCACCACTGGCCCAGTAATCAAGGAGCCTCAATCCTCACCACTAGCACCAGTGGCGGACATACATTGAGAGGATGACACATACACACACAATATTTCCAGATGCAGCTCTCTGCATCCAGTGCAATTTCCCTTAAGAGCACACAGAGACCACAGTCAGTCCAAAGCTGTTTTCTCCCTCTTTCTCCACATCCCCAATAAGACTCACCAATGGCACAGCTATAGGGTTGAGATCTCAGCTGAGTGGCCAAGCCAAGACCTCCAGCACCCTATCGGTCCAACCAGTGCTTTGTGTCCCTGCCCAAGTAGCTGGCACACACACTTTGAGGTCTGACATATACAAACACACACCTGGGAAAGGCTGACACAGGTTTGCTAGCTATGCCTCCCTCTGCCCAGACTATAAGGTAGTTATTACTCCCACCAGCCAACTCTTTTTCAGTTGCTTTAAGGTTTTTAACAAAGGATGTCCAAACTTACAGTGTAATGTTACTATCAATACAAATGGTAGTTTGACCAACAGCAAGGCTATCAGGAGTAGCCTACACAGTGTCACCAAATAAACATGCAAGTACTCTAAGAACTTAAATATGTCTCACAAATAGCTACAATGAAAGGTTTAAATATATTTAATAATAAATAATAAAAGAACAAGAAAATACTCAGTATATAATCACAGTAACATCAGAATTCAAAATCACAAGAAATATTTAAAACAGCAAAAACATCTAAATTAAGCTTTGCTATACTCCTGACTATATCTAGAGAAGTACTACATCCTATTTAACTTACTTCCAGCAGATGTTGTCAGGTCAAAGAAAAATACAGAATACTCAGTCTCTCTGAGAGCTCATAAATTACTATCTCAAAAATTACTGCTGGGATAGGTTGCAAGATGACATCACTTCTTGTCATCTGACTCTATCCCAGGTAAAACCCCCATTGATGTAGCTGGTAGCATTTAGCATCTACCTGTGAAAATACATAGACAAGGCTTTTCCTCAAATCTTGTCATAAAACAATAAAACACTTGCAAGACAATGCAGAAAGTTCCCTAGTTTTAGACATTTTTGAAAAAGGTTCCCTATTGTTTTTTTTTTGGTTGTCATTGGACCGTTCATGCCAATTACACTGCAGGACTCAGGGCGAAACTATTCTGACAAACAGTCTAAACATATTTGGAACTTTATACATTATACAGGAACAAAGTTTGACTCAAACATCCTTAAGAGTCATTTTATCACTTTTTATGCTTTTCATCTGATCTGCCTGCATGCTGAAAAAGAAGCCCAGTGATTATGGTCTTAGTCAGAAGCAGGGATATGAACTACTTGAACAATGAAAACTGTTGCCTTTCACTTAACTCTTTACTGTGATTATAGCATAGTATAATTGTGTAGCATACTTAAACTGCTCTAGTGGGCTCAATGCAAGTGGCCTCACATAAACAAAGTCATACAAGAGGCAGCATGTTTTGACAGTTGCATTAAGCGCAAGTGATAATACAATGGTATGTGTTTGTGTTTTAAATTAGAGATAGCAGTTGTGTTACTGATGAGACTGGTGAAACTGCTGCTAGAAAATTATAACAGCACTTGTCAATGATGGCACTACCTGCAAAAAGCAATGAACATCTGACATGGTCAGAATCTGGCCGAATCAGGGGCCAGTGTTTACTTATTAAGATACTGTGATGTGGAGATCCAGTAGTAATAGAAGAGGGGGAAATAAAGATAATAAGAACAGATCTGCGATAGTATGGGACTACCAGCAAAGGATAAGGATTAAGCTGGCAAGTATTTACATTCCACCAAAGGAAAAAGTTTCTGTAAGGCAGTCATTTAATGCTGGAACTGTGCCTGCTGATGAATTAATATTCAGACTGGTTAATGCGTTGTCCACAAGGTACAGATGCATTAATACTGTCCTCTCCATTAGAAACATTTGAAAAATGTCCATTAGAAGGTTGTTGAGAGTTATTTCAAAGAGAAACATCACTTAAAACATGCTGCAGGCTTGTGGAAGCCATTACAGCCCCACCAACTGCCTGCTGCTGATGCATGATGATGAAACGTTTTCCTTTGGTGAAGCTGAGAGAACCACAATGGACACTGGTAACAATGATTTACCATCTCTTTTTGATCAGTTTGATTACAAACTTTCTAAAATTAAGAGACTTCAGCTTGACACTGCTTATTTTAGAGAATGTATTAAGGACAACATAGTGCCAAAAGGTTTAAGAATGTGGCGCTACCCTAATGGGTTACAGTACAATTCTGAACTATTTAAAGAGCTAGTTGCTTTATTTGATAGACATGGCATAGAATATATGCGTTTGATAGTAGAACATAATGATGTTTTAATTAATGAATTATCTGTTTCTGTTTCTGATATTGATAAAAGCATTTGTGAACATTTGCATTATGAACAACACAAATTTGAGCATGTGAGAATTTTTAAGAGTATGGAGCATCTAGTAAGTTCTATTAAACTTCGTAAAACTAAGAAACTGAATAGGGACAGAAATGAGTATAGTAATGGCCTGGCATATCCCAGACCTCCCCCTTCCCAGGAATGGGGCAAAAAATATACTAATTCTAATGGGAATTCTGGAAACAGTAACAACAATGTTATTGATACTGACAATCCTTCAACTAGTAACGCTGGTCAGGTTTTTTAGACACAGAAGAGTTTCCCCCCCTGAGACACTCAGAGCGTCTGAGGAACAAAGGTCCCCAGGGGAACAACAATTGGGATATGGCCCCGATGAACAGGAACAACCATTGGAAGAGGGGAGGGATGGTGAACAGAGGGGGGAAGAGGTACCAGTCCTGGAACAACAGGATGTAAATGTGACGTAATTAACTTGTTGCATTCACCACCAAACAATTTAGGTGATGATATGGACCATTTGCTCCCACCCTGCCACATAGTTACCAACACTTTAGGTGACTTTAATGTGTACAATTTTTCCAGTATTGCTGTTAATTCTGAACACTGTGATTTATTTGCCAAAGGATTCACCTTTGTACCCCCACAGCCCCTATTTGTTTCTAATACTCTTATGGATTTAAGAATGTATACACGTAAGCTGAACTTGAACATTCTTTTTAAAAGCTCTGCACCTGGTTCCTTTGGCAACCCTTTAGCCATCTCTAGTACATACTACCCCCCACTTCATCCCATTGTCCAACTTTTTGAGAATATGTGTGATTTAGATATACGTAACTCTAAGCTTTCTAGTAGGAACTCTGACATGAATGAGAGAAAGGTAATGGATGAAATAAAAATCTTTTCACAGAATGTTAGAATTATGAAACCTGATAAAGGTGGAGGTGTTGACTTGATGGACTATGAGGACTATAACAAGAAAATGTTTTGTATTCTAGAAGGAAAAGCATATTTAAGGTCATCCATTAATGAACTGAACACTTCTTACCAGCATATAAGGAATGAACTCCAAGATTTATTTATAGAGGGTTCAATTTCTATTGATGTGTTTAATTTTCTCTCTGTTCCCTGCCCTAAAATATCAGTCATGTTTGGGCTGCAAAAATTGCATAAAAATCTTAGCCAACCATCCATGCGACCCATAGTAGACTCCAAGGGGTCCATTACCCACCCCCTTGCAAGATATCTGGACAATAAGTTAAAAGAATGCATATTGAGTGAGACACATATCTGCAAGGATTCATGGAGCTTCTTACAAGCTATGGATGAGATACCTTTCAAGGACACTTTTGTTTTTATTACTATTGATATTAAAGACCTTTATTCAGTCATACCTCACACAATTGGTTTGGAGTGGTTTACAGATTTCTTATATGAAAAAGATATCTCACACTTCCAGACCTTGGTCTTTTCACAACTTATGGAAATTCTCCTTAAAAACGATTTCATTTTGTTTAACAAAGAAATTTACTTACAACAAGAAGGGGTGGCTATGGGGTATGCATGTGGTGGTTTGTATGCAAATATTCTAGTTAGGTAATGGGAGAAGAAATTTATTTTTTCTTCATGTTATTTTGAGCACATCAACTTTTACACCAGGTTTTTGGATGATATGTTTGTTCTGTGGGATGGACCTGTTGATGCTATTGAAGATTTTATAAACTATATTGGAACCACCACAGAATTTCTAAAGTTCACCTATACCAGAGACCTTGACAAAATTTACTTTTTAGACATCTTTCTGGAAATGGATTATGAAAATAAGAGGTTTGTTTCAAAAATCTTTAGGAAAAGCACGTATTCAAACTCACTACTGCATTTTTCTAGCACACACCCAGTCAAACAAAGGAAAGCAACAGTTAAGGGACAGTTTGTGCGTGCAGCCCGTATGGTATCTGGTATTGATGAATTTTTACATGAATGTGACAACTTGAAAAATATGTTTCAAAAAATAGGCTATCCTTGTAAGTTCGTTAGTGATATAATGATTGAGGTGGTTAACAAGAGAGAGCGTGGGTTTTATGTACCTTTACTTTCTTGTAGTATGACTGACAGTGGGCCTTTCACCAGTAATCAAGAAACTGACAATGTTGCAAGTAAGAATGATTATAAGACTTCTTTCATCACTGTATTCACTCAAGATAGTTACATAGTAAGAAACATCTTAACAAAAAACTGCGCTATTTTGAGACATGACAAGAACATCAGACCACTAATAGGACCGCAACCTATTATAGTATATAGGAAAGGCAAGAATATGAAAAACATATTTGAGAGTAGTAACTCTTACCAAAACCACAGGTCAGGTTCTATGAACAAATGTGGCAGATGTAACTATTGCAGTTACATTAAAGAAGGCAATATTTTTGACATTAATAATATTGAAATCAGAATCAATCAGAAATACAACTGTAATTCGGAGAAAGTGATTTACTGTGCCATGTGTACACCTGTTCTTGCTTTTACATAGGCAAGACTGATAGAAAGTTAAAAAATTGCATATATGAACACCTGTATGACAAAAGGAATAAAAAAGAAACAAATTCTCTTAGCAAACAGGTTTTGGAGTATAAGGACCACACGTTCCAATTTTTTTATTATAGACAATATCAGTACCAACATGAGGGGTGGTGCATGGTCACCATTACTTGAGAAAAGAGAATTATACTGGCAATTACGTTTGAATGCCGGGAACTGGCCAGGCCTGAATGATCATATTTAAATTAGCCCAATTTTAAAACTAAAGGCACTAGAAAGATAAAATGTGTGTGTGTGTATGTATATATATATATATATATATATATATATATATGTACATACACACACACACATATATATATATATATATATATATATATATATATATATATATTTCTCCATTATGCATTTTAACATTTTAATATCACATGTTCAGTATTTATGTTAAGTGTATTTATTTCTCTTAACATTTTCTACTATATCTAGTTTTTAGTATTTAATCACACATATTTATTGTTTTAACACATTCAACATATTTAAATATTTATTGTAAATTGTCATTTTTATGAAGCAGTGTTTATATATAGTGTGTTTTTAGGATGGTGTGTTCCATGAACTTTTCAATTTGTATAGTTTGTCTGCTTTTTAAATTCAGGGACTGTAAATATTGTGCTTTTAATGTCATAATTGATTAGTTTATAACTGGGTGGAACTTCCTGTTTGGACTGTACAAGAAGGAAGTAACTATGTGGGGTAAATTGTCTGATGAAGTCTAGATCTTTCTGGACGAAAGCGCTTATCCTTGGATTTTTTTGTCTGAAGTTAATAAAGTGGATTCTGCATTCTACAACTGTGTGGTGATTTGCAGCCTGCAATACTTTGAGTGGGTTCAATTCAGCTACTTCTTCTGGCTTTTGTGTTTATCTGCTTCAGTTTGTGCTTTGTGACTTTTATGGTGGAAATTATCTTTGTGTTATTCGGGAATTATAGCAAGTGAGAGGCTAAAATGAAAGTGGCGTTTAAAAATAGGGTAGAAATAAAAGAAAAAGAGGTCTGGTTAAGAAGTTGTGAATTATTTAGAGGGGCTGACAAAGGCGAAATAAGGTGATTCTCACAGAACATGAAGAGAGTGCTGAACAGAAAATAAGGGAGTACCTGGGTAAAATGCATAAGAAAGATTGCTGTTAAGCAACTGTTTTTGATAATAAATATAGAGCACAAATATTTTTAGCCCAATGACTTGGGCAAAAGAAAGGAGAAAGGATTGTTGACAAACTTAGAGCTCCTACAACAAGAAAAATAACCAGAGACCTTGTACGGGTATTAGAGATACTTTGGAAATTTTATGAAAATCTGTATAAAGCAGAAAAGTGGGGAAATCAAGAAAAAAGCACAAATGGAAATATTTATGAAAGACTTAAATATGCCACGGTTAGATGAGGCTGAACAACTAACGGTTAAGATAGGAGGAGATGGGATAAAAATGATGATGTATAACCAATCTGCAGGGAACTCTCCAAGAATAGATGGTATGCGGGTGGAAGTTTGGAAACTAAGAAAGAATGTGATAAAGATCGACAGGGTTTTGTTTAACAGTATTTTAAAAGGAGGGGAGCCACCAACATTCTGGAAAAATTGCTGTGGTAGCTATAATACCTAAAGACGGTAAAGAACAATCTGCTCTATCTTTACATTGGACCATTTTGATTTTAAACCATGACTATAAAGTTGTTATGTTTATAATGGCTAAAAGAATGGCAAAGGTGATTCCAAAATTGACAGATAAGGACCAATGTACTTTTGTGGGGGAGGCAAACATTTGATAACATTAACAGAACAATGATGATCCAGCAGAAAGCAGAATGTAAGAAAATGCAGCTGTTAATGGTGGGTCTTGATGAAGAGAAAGTATTCCACAGAGTAAGCAGGGATTTTATGAATAGGGCAATAGAAACATTTATTTTTCCTGGTACCATAATAAAGTTAATTAGGTTGATATATGAGGAATAGGAAGCAAACATGTGAGGGTTCCTCTCTGATAAGTTGTGTCTGAACAGAGGAACCAAGCAGTGGTGTCCTCTTTCCTCTTTGTTATTTGCATTATATTTAGAACCACTGGCAAAGAAAATAAGGGACTCAGAAATTCAAGGATATAATTGGTATGGTAGTCAAGAAAAGCTGTCTCTATTTGCGGATGATATTATTTTGTACCTGATGGAACCAGAAAGGAACATCTCAGTGTTGTGGAACATTCTGGGGCAGTTCCATGTTTTGGGGGGAGATATAAAATTAATGAAAACAAAGGCTATAGGTATAAACTATGTACCTACACATGAATATGCTGATAAATACACCAGAAACTAAGCATATGAGATTTGGGAGACATAAACTGAAAGATGAATATTTCACACAGCACACAATGACTGAAACGGTAGACATTTAAGGACCTTGTTATATTGGTAGATCCAGCTTTGAGTTATAGAACTATAGGTTGTATAAATAAGATTTATAAAGTCTAGGAAATCAGAAATGATGAAAAAGAAGTTATGTACTCACCATAACGTTCCATCTGTGTTGTTCATTTTCATTCTTCCGAAAGATCTGAACCTCGCATCTGACTCGGCCATTACTAAAGTTTGTGGTAACTAAAAAGCTCTCGAACTTCTCCCTTACCCATAATGCACAAACCCCTCACATACCTCAGATCTAGTTTGCTGATTTTATCAGAAGTGGTTATCTATTAACATGTACATATAAAAAGATACTTAAAAATGTATGTGTCCTACTGAAGAAACTATACCTGGAGCTCAATCAAAAGGACAGTAGTGTCCTTATAATATCTCACTCTTCCAGAAGTCTGTAGAAACAAAGGATGGGGGTTGGTGGGTGGGAAGTTGAGGAATAATGAAAGTGAACAACACAGATGGAAAGTTATGGTGAGTATATAACTTCTTTATTTGATGTTGTCAATTTTCATTCTAACCTCAACTGTTGGGACAGAGTCCCCAGCTACCTAAAACCCAGGGTGGACTCTCAGGAAGGATATTCCTGAGCACAGTTGAACCAAAAGATGCTCTACCCCTTGAGACCAGAACTAATTTGTAATGAGAGATAAAGGTATGAGGACTTGCGCAAGTTGCTGCTGCACATATGTTGTCCATAGAAATTCTGGATATAAATACTGAAGAAGTTGCCATGGATCTAGTTGAATGGGCTCTTACAGGTTAGTTAAGGTAAGACCCAATTTGTTATAGATAAAAGAAATACAGTCAGTCAACTGGCTAAAGTTATTTTTGCGACAAGTTAAATCTGCCAGGGAAACAAACAATTGGTTTATCTTTCCGATTTCTTTTGTAGATAAAAACATAACTGTCTGTGAACATCCAATAAGTCTACAAATTTAGGAAAGAATACTGGCAACTTAATGGACTGATTGATACTGGATTCTGACACCACATTGGGAAGGGATGATGGATTGGTTCGTAATGTAACCCTATCTTATGAAAAACAAGTAGGGAAGTTTTGAAGACAAAGATTAAACTTCTGAAATTCTTCTAGCTGATGTAATGGCTACTAGAAAGACAATTTTCCAAGTGAGAAAAGTACAGTTTTGTACCTACCATAAATGTAGATGTTCGAGTGTATACACTGCTGCAGTCATTACACTTGGGTTATCCTGCCATCAGGCGGTTCCCCAGTCGGCCTGAGTTCCAAAGTCTTGGTCCGGCGTCGGTTGCTGTTGCCTCCTCCCTGACGTCAGTGCGACAGGGGTATAAAAGATGCAGCTGACACCATTTTCTTCAGTTTTTCTTGCCCCAGATGTCAGGGATAGGTAGGCAATTCAAATTGCTAATAAAACATACATAAGAAAAGCAAACAACAATTTTCAGTTACCAGCAAATACTCCCCATAGGTAGTAAAGGGTAAAAGACATAGGTACGTACCAGCAAGTAAGAGGGGAAGGAGGGAGGGTAACCTGGACTGCAGCAGTGTATACACTCGAACATCTGCATTTATGGTAGGTACAAAACTGTACTATGTTCATCGTGTTACACTGCTGCAGTCATTACACTTGGGTAGAATCCCAAAGCTGAGGTAGGGTGGCTGGTTCTATAAGGCATTAGGGGTGGCTATAAGGCCCTGCAGCACTGCAGTGGCGAAGTCAGCTCTGGATTTAGAGTAAAGAGGCAGATGGTAATGCTTGGTGAAGGTATGTACAGAACTCTAAGTTGCTGCTTCCAAAATATCATTGGTAGGTACTCCTCTGAGGTAGGCAGTTGAAGTGGCTGTTGCCCTGGTGGAGTGAGATCTAATGCTGCTAGGTACAGGTTTCCCATGGTCAGTATAGCAAAAATGTATACAATGTCCTATCCATTTTGAAACAGTCTGTTTTGAAATGGCTTTTCCCTGTGTTCCTGCAGCATATGCTACCAATAATTGCTCAGATTTTCTGAAAGCTTTGGTTTTGTCCAAGTAGAAGCGTAACTGCCTATGAATGTCCAAAGAATGCAGTAGTCTCTCCCCTTTATTCTGTGGTTTTGGATAAAAAGTTGGCAAGTGAATAGTTTGGTTTAGAGCCACACTTGATAAGACACCCTGTCCTGGTGGAAAATGAGGAAAGGTTCCACTGCCATTAGTGCCTGTAATTCTAAAACTCTTCGTGCTGATGTTATTGCCAGGAGCAGAGCAGTTTTCCAAGAGATATATTTTAATTCTGCTGTGTTAGCTGGCTCAAAAGGAGGCAAAGTTAATTTTTCCAAAACAATGTTGAGGTCCCAAGTTGGAGTAGGTGCTCTATGGGGTGGTCTTATGTTTTTAGCCCCTCTGAGGTACTGTTTTAGCAAAGGATTAGAGAAAATTGGTGGATCCGTGTTGTAATGAGCAGAGATGGCAGAGGCGTGAATCTTAATGGATGAAAAGGAGAGGTGTTTGTCCAGCGTCTCAGTTAAATATTGTAGAATCTCAGGAATGTTTGGGACAAGAGGGTCAAGGCTGTGAGCCTGGTTCCAGGCACAGAATCTCTTCCATTTATCCGAATAGGCTTTCCTGGTACTAGGCCTTCTGGCCTCCAGAATGACACCCATAACAGCTTTGGAGAGAGGCACTGCTTGCTTGACTAAGGAATCTTCCATGCAGCTAGGTTTAAGGTCTTTAGCTGGCTGTGGAGTATCTAATTGTTGTGCTGAGTCAGCAGATGTGGGATTTGCGGCAAAATCCAGGGTGGTCCTTGTGCTAAGTTCTTTAAGAATGGGTACCAGTGCTGTCGTGGCCAGTCTGGTGCAATCAGGATCATCTTTGGCTCTTCTTGCTTGGCTTTTATGAGAACCTTTGTAAGGAGAGGTAGTGGTGGGAAAGCGTATACTTGTAGGTTTTTCCAGCTGAATGAGAGGGCATCCACTTTCCATGCTTGTGGATGGTAACTCCTTGTGCAGAATTTCTGTAGCTGGCAGTTTATTGGGGATGCAAACAGATCTATGTCGGGGCTCCACCATTTCTGTGTTATCATTCTGAATATTTGTGGATTCAATTCCCATTCATGGGGATCCATGATGTTTCTGCTTAAGTCGTCTGCCAGTGTGTTTTTCTCTCCTGGCAGGAACTGCAGTTGAACTTGATAGTTTAGAGCTGTGTTCCACAAGGTCATGGCTTGTCTGCAGAGGAGGTAGGAGTGAGTGCCCCCTTGCTTGTTTATGTACCACAAAACAGTGGTGTTGTCTGTCTTTAGTAGTAGTTGTCCTGGATGCAGCAGGTCCTTGAAAGCTATAATAGCATTTTGTACAGCTAGCATCTCTTTTTGATTGATGTGAAGATGCCTTTGTTCTGCGGGCCACTTGCCCTGAATACATTTTCCTGCCATGTGTGCTCCCCAGGCGTAATCCGATGCATCTGTTGTCACTGTTTGCCTGGCTGTGGATTGAGTAAAAGGCTGTCCCTTGTTGAGGTGACAAGCTTGAGCCCACCATCGAAACTCCTGTTGAAGGCAAGGAATTAGTGGTATAACTGTTTCCAAACTTTGACAGTGTTGAGACCATACACTGTTTAGGTACCATTGTAGTTTCCTCATAAGCAGTCTGGCATATGGAATTAGTAGTATGCAAGATGCCATGTAACCCAAGGCCTGCAGAATTTTTCTTGCAGGGGTTGGGTCTTTGTTGCCATCAATTGAAAGTATTGAGTCAATTGTCCTTGCTTGTCTGGCGTGAGATAAGCCATCTGGGCCGTTGTGTTCAAGCTGGCACCCAGGAATAATATCTCTTGTGAGGGCACTAGTTTTGATTTCTTTTCATTTACTGTGTACCCCAGGCAACTTAATAACTTTTTTACAAACGCCAGATGCTTTAGAAGAATGTCCTTGCTCTCTGCTTGAATCAGGCAGTCGTTCAGGTACGGATAAATTTGAATTCCTTTCTGCCTGCAAAATGCAATTACTGGTGCCAGGCACTTTGTGAAGACCCTGGACGCAGTAGATAAGCCAAAGGGCAGTGCAGAGAATTGATAGTGCATTGAACCAGCTATGAATCTGAGGTGTCATCTGCAGTTTTGTCTGATAGGGACATGCAGGTATGCCTCCTTGAGGTCCAAGGTCACGAGCCAAGCCTTCTTGCCCAGCATGGGAAGAAGCTGCTGTAGTGTAAACATTTTGAATTTCGGAACATCCAGGTAAGTGTTTAGAGAAGAAAGATCCAGAATGGGCCTCCAGGCTTTGTCTTTTCTGGGAACCAGAAAGAGTCTTGAGTAAAATCCTTGTCCTTGTTCCTGTGGTGGTACCTTTTGAATAGCTCTCATGTCCATGAGTGCTGTAATTTGTTTTTGAGCCTCTGCCCATTGATTTGGTGGCAGATTTGGAATTCCTTTTAACCTTGGCAGAGTGTGAAAGTGGAACCTGTAACCTTGAGATACAATGTTGAGAACCCATTTGTCTTTGGTGATCATATGCCAGTTGTGATAGAAAAGTGCCAGTTTTCCTCCCATGGGGGCTGCCGAGAGAGAGCTGTTTGGCAGCTGTATTGGGAAGTCATTGGGGCTGCTTTTTATATGGTTGGGGCCTGTCTTCCCATTCTTTCTGGCCTGATGCACCCCATTGTCGAGGCCTGTAAGGACCTTGTGGTTGACCTCTACCTCTTGGACGTCTGTATCTGCCCCTTTGAGGTCTGTCTGTAACTGGAAAGGACCAATTCTTTGTTGGCCAATTTCTGCTAAATCGAGGAGGCTGAATCTGTAAGAAATCCTTCACCATTTGCATAGATTTTGCCTTATCCTCCATTTTCTTTAATACCTCTTCTGCCTTAACTCCAAATAACACATCCTGCTGCAAAGGTGCATCCAATAATTTTGCTTTAACATGATCTGGTAACATATGTTCTTTTAACCAAGCATGTCTTCTAATGACAGAGCCTGTAACTGCTGCTCTACAGGAGAACTCTAAAGAATCAAAACCACATTGCAAAGTATGTTTTCCCACTTGTTCAGCAGCATGCAATAAATCCTGCATTTCTTTAAAATTAGGAGGATCTGAATCTGGAAGCATTTTTTGTTTCAACTGAGACATCAAAAATTGCTGATATTTTAACATGTGAAATTGGCACTTTAAGGCTCTCATTGCTAAAGTTGCAGACGTATATACTTTCTTTCCCCATCTGTCTAATGCTCTGGCATCTCTGTCCGAGGGAACTGGATTCTTTGCTGATGAGGCCTTAACTCCTTTGGGTCCCTGAGAAATAGTTTCAGGGTCAGCAACAGGGCTTTTATACAGAAATTTGTATGAGTCAGGGACTCTGTAGTATCTGTCAGGTTTAACTGGGGCTGGAGGTAATGAATCAGGATTTAAGCTGGATTCAGTATACACATCATCCACAATGTCTAACACTGGCGGAATAGCTAGGGGTCTGTGTTGAGGTAATAAAAGGAAGTCTCTGAGCCTTTTCTTGGATTCTGAATAATCCTGGCCTTCTCAATGGAAATACTCCCTCATGGTATGTAAGGTTTCTCCAAAGGAGTAGTCCTCAGACGGAGAGGCTGATGGAATTAATTCCTCAGCATCAGAATCCTCATAAGGGGGTAAAGAATATCCTAGGTCTGAGGATGAATGTGAAGAAATGGACACCTGGTCGGATGAGTCATAGTCTGCAGCCTGTCTAGGTCTTTTATTAGGAGGGGGATGGGAACCCCTGATCAGCGTGATTAGGTCTTTGGCCATTTTGAGCATTTGTTTCTTAGGCATGGAGGCATGGAGGCCTGTCTGGGAGAATGCTGTATTTGTTTCTTTGTTTTTAAAGGAGGCTTAGACTTAGCAGAGGGTTTAATGCTTAACTTGAGTAGGTCTGAAGACACCCTCTGAAGCTGCGGGTTGCTCAGCTACTCCGGATCCCTCTGTAGGGTTAGTCTAGGTAGGCTGAAAAACTTGTGTATCCGAAGGCCCAGCCATCTCCACGTGGGAGTCGGAGGCGGCCTGTGGTTCTGCAGAAGAGGTCATCAGGGGCTGCGAAGGCGCCTCGCTAAAAACCGGAGAACCGGCGACTGGCCTAGAAGAGGCTTCGTCGTCAGTTTTGGGCCTCGAATGCCTGTCATTGTCTTTGCACTTTTTATGTATTCCGGTCATCGGAAGTTCCGACGGCATGGTGTAATTGAATTTTCTACCAAAATAATGTCGGGCAAAATCAAACCGACGTTTAATAGTGCGCTTGTTAAACCTAGCACAAAACCGACAACCAGTGACGTCGTGGTCTGGGCCTAGGCATGGGATACAATAGGAATGGAAATCCTTATGAGGTATTTGCTTCCCACAAGAAATACATTTAATAACTTTTACTGACATCGGTCTGAGGCAAGAAAAAGTTTCCCCAACGGGGTACTTAGCTTTGTAGAAGACTTTGGTTCTGGATTCGAAATGAAAATCTCAAGAGTTGGCCGACCGGCACTTGCGAACTGCTTTTGCTTTGGGCACCGTGCAGCAAGAAGAAAATGGCGTCAGCTGCATCTTTTATACCCCTGTCACACTGACGTCAGGGAGGAGGCGACAGCAACCGATGCCGGACCAAGACTTTGGAAGCCAGGCCGACTGGGGAACCGCCTGATGGCAGGATAACCCAAGTGTAATGACTGCAGAGGTGTAACACGATGAACATTTTAAGGTCACATTTAGCTGCTGGCTCAAAGGGGGACTGTATTAATGCTTGCAGTACCAAGTTCCAGATCCCATAGTGGAGCAGTGTCTTTAAACAGTGGTCTCAAAAGAAGAGTGCCTCTCAAGAATGCTTTGCAAAGTTTAGAAGAGGTCACAGAATAACCTTCAAATCCAATAAGAAAATTAGATATTGTTGCTAACTGAACCTTAATGGCAGAGGAGCTCGCCCCTTCTTTAAAGAATAAAACTAAAAATGTGAATATGTTATGTATAGGAGCTGAAAATGGTTTAAGATAATTTTATTGTGCCCATTTATTTGTATAGAGTTTTTGTGTTGAAGGTTTATGAAAAGATAAAAGGATATGATTGCAATGATACTGTGCTTTAGTTCTGATGGCATTTCTACCACCGCATTGGTTCCTAGAAAATTACCTATGAGGAGTAGAAAAATGCACAACCACATCAGATAGGGTCTTCCCTTCTTGTTCACACCTGCAGACTGTGTCTTTTACACCTTGGGGCCAAACACTGTAGTTCCGTCAAAAGATGCACTGATGAAAGAAGATTTAAATGGTTCTGCAAAATCACACAAGTGCATCCCAGCATGTCTCCTAATAGAAATACCTGAACCCGCTTCTTGTAAGGCACCTTCTGCAGCATGAGAGATTACCCTCATGGACGAATTACATACAGACTGAAGGGTAGCCAGCTGTGAGGAAATAGTACTTCCTTCCTCGGAGGACATGGATCCCAAAAGAGATTTGGTTAGCCCCTTGATCAAATCTCACTGAAGTCTAGTTAAAAATGAACCAAATAATTCAGTGACCTTAAAGCAAAGGTCGCTGAAGCAAAGACACACTGCCCAAACATGTCCAGCGCCCTAGTCTCTCTGTTAGGTGTGTGGACAGAGGAACTCTGTTCCATTAGTTTTGCTGCTGCAACAAACATGACATCAACCAGCACTCCTTTACTGCAGTGTAGATGGTCTTTTGGAGCTGCAAGGATTTTGTCTGGTCTCTTGGGAATAGGCTCAACAGTGTCCGGTTCCTTCCATGGCCGCCGAGAGACCAGATCAACAAGCTCATTGGTGGGTGGAGTCGCCCAGGAGATAGATGGGCAAGACCCAAAAGCCTCCAGAAACACTGATTTCCCTTGGGAAAGGTTATCAGGAGACCAACCACCTCTCTGTTTAAGGAGTTCCAAGAACTCTCCAAAGGAGATATCATCAGGTGGTAATCTGGGGGACCCTTCCCCTTGTGAAAATCACTGTCTTCAGTGACAGACTCTTGTGGGGAGTCCAGGGCTTCCTCTTGCGCATTCTCTTCCAAGGGACCTCCTTGGTGGGATGCTCCAGAGAGGTATCAGAAGCCCCTTGATCAAATCTCACTGAGTCTAGGTGGAATAGAGGCTAGATGAGACTGGCTGTCCCAGTGGAAGGGATTATTGAGGCTTTGGATGCAAAACAGAATGGAGATAAAGAAGTCTGATCCGAACAGAACAGCAGTGTCTCTTCTTCAGGCATATAGAACACTCTCTCCACTACCTCGAAAGCAGAATGCCTAGGAAAGTCAGAAACTGATAGATATAACAATGGACCCTCTCAGATCAGCGGCTCCTGATGTCCCAAAGGTACCCCACCCGAAGAAACACGGAGGCTGTAAGTGGAGGACACAGCAATGACAACTTTAGAGTTGACTCCAAAACCCTGAAACTGGCATCAATGCTTCGGCTACCAGAGTCCTCCAGTTCCAAAGTATTCAGTTCCAGTCAATTCAGAGCAACCATCGGAGTTGAAGAAACAATGATCTTCGGATTCGAGGAAGATATCCCAAAGGATTTTGTATCCCATAGTTCTGAAACGGAAGGAGAGATCACAGAAGGAGAAATCAAAGGTGGTGTGGCTCTGTAAAGGCTCTCAGGACTCGATGGGGTGGGTGCCGAAATGACTCCAATACGAATCTGCATCCTGAGAAACTTTCTCATCATCCTATCCACATCCACTTTGGATAAGCTCCTGGAGGATGAAGAGGGCCTAGAATGTCTTCTGGGCGACTGTTCAAGGACCAGAGATGGTAACCTGGAAGGGATAGGCTCTGACAGCAATGAGGGTGTATGGATTTGAGGAGATTTTTCAATTCTTAGTTTCAGATCCAACTTTTTCAAAAGTTTAGCTGGTGGCTCTGACGAAGCCGAGGTGGAAGGATGATCCAGAGACCTTTTATGTGAATCCTTTGCAACAGAGTCATCCTTTTTGTCTTGCTTTTTAGGAGTTTGAGCCCCAGCAACCAGAGTATAGTGTTTGGAAGGAAGAAGACCCCATAGGATAAGTTTATTCTTCATGTTAATCAACACTCTGGAATTACAGTCTACATAATTGTCAAAATCTATGTCTAGGTGTCTTGGGTCTAAACAGTACACACTTTCTGTGTGGGTGACAGAGTTCAGAGTCTTGCGCTCACAAAATACACATGTTTTGAAACCGGAAGGCTTGCCCAACATTTTTTAAAACAGTAATGAAAAATTATAATAATAATCAATTAGAGTTAAGTAGGTATCTCTAGAAAAGTTAGACAGGATTTTTTTTACAAAGGGAAATAAAAGGCAAGAAAAAGACTACCAACAATGGTACAGTAAACTCTCAGTTAACCATCAACCATGGGGATTGGTAGATGCCAGATAACTGTAGTTTCTGGTTGCTTAAGAGTTAGTATTAAAAATAGGCCTGACTAACACTGTACCCTTTACTGTTTGTTTAGTTTGACTTGTTCTCATGTTGGGGAGAGAGGGAATTTATTCCTATCTTCCTTTTTAAAACTCTAAAGCTCTAAAAACATATGGTATGTTTCTGCAGGAGAAAACAGAAAATGCAACACATGAAAATTGTACTGTATTTCTTCAATATTTTTTTGCCTGTTGCTTGAGAGTGCTGGTTGCTTGAGTTAACTGAGAATTTACTTTATTAAGTTTATTAAGAAATACTATAAAAAGAAGAAGAAAGGAAGACTTCCAACAATGGTATTAATAGGTACTCAAGGTGTATGAGAAAAGGCTTGTAGCGTAGAATAAATGAAGTACTAATAATAACAATAAGGGTACAAGGGAAGTACAGAGAATTAGTTATGAGAGTTGAGAAAAAACTAAAAGGAATTAAACTCACTTAAATGACATATCAACTAAACAACTCCTAACACTCGAGAGCTCATAATCCACGTCTGTTCGCAATGGCAGCAAACGAGATCTGAAGCATGTTGGGTTGCTGGGGCATTACAGGTATTGAGAGGAGCTTAAGAGTTCAGGAATCCTACAATCTGGAAGAAGTGGATGATTTTGATCTGAGGGTTGGATCCGAACCCAACAGTTGAGGAATGAATGAAAATGGACAACATCAGATTTTAAGTTATTATGAAAGACTAAAATATCCAAACTTGTACAATGTCTCATATAGACATTTATGAGGAGACCTTATTCAGGTATATACAGCATTTAGAGGCAACTAATACTAGGAATGTTTGGGGGCATGATGCAGTAACAATGTTTAGTCCCTTTAATTTTATACACAGGTCAGGCATACTTTTTTACAAAACAGAGAAGTTATGGACAGTAATTAATAAAGAGTTGAAGGACTTTATTTGGAAAGGGAAGAGGGTAAGAGTCAAGTGGGATAAACTGATCCTCCCAATACAACAAGGAGATTTAAGACTACCTGATTTAAAGGGATATTTTAGAGTTACCCAGTTAAGGCTGTTATACATAACACAAGCAGAAAGCTACAACTCAAAGTGGAAAGGGATGATGATGAAGCAGGGGGTAATTCAAAAAATAAGGAAAGAATGAGACTTTGGACACAGATGCTTAAGGAAAATAACAGTCATACAGAATATTATATTCATAAAGTAGCAGAAAGTATAATAGCTAAGCCAAAATGGGAATGGAGAAAGGAGATTTTGCTGACAGGGATGACTGCAGGGTATAGAGAATAAGCAAGAGGAGGCTGGAATTTACTAGAGGAAGATGACAAAGAAGCCAAGGTACTGGGGACACATAATTAGAGAAGGAAACGTAACAGAATGAGAAGAGGTCAAGAAGACATTTGGACTGCAGGATAGTGATTGCCTTCCCCATCAGGGATTGATATCACAGTACAGGCAAAGAGAAAAGGCCTGAACTAGCCGAGTTTTAATTGAACCTAGAAGTGAAGCTGCTGTTAAAAAAGGGATAATTAGTAGGGCATACAAAATACGGCAGTATAACTATAGGAATCAGTCAGAAGGGGTCAGAAAAGACTGGGAAGCGAGATTAGATATAAAATTCACAAAGAAACAATGGTAGGACATATGTATGGCTCCCAAATATGCAACAAAATCTAGAAGTTTAGGATTTTTTGCCTGGAAATGTTTGCATGGATACTTTTATACCCCAAGCAGACTCCAAAGAAATTTTCCTAGGGTAGATGGCAAATGCTGGAGGTGAAATGGAAAAAAAAGAGGTACCTGGGAGCATATGTTCTTGAAGTGTAATAAGTTGGCAGACTTTAACAATTCCCTACAGAGTACTCTGTCAAGAACACTGGATGAGCAAATAAGTGTAACCAAGGAATTTTTTTTTTGAGCTGGGATACAGGATCTTAATTGTCTAGACATAGTAAGGCCTTGTTAAGTTTAATTCTGCCAAAAAAAAAACAATTACTAGAAAAAAATATCTACACACACTATACTTGAAGTAGTGAATACTGCAACACAGATAAAAGAACAGGAAGTGGAATCTTTAGAAAAGGGAGGAGTAAAAATTACATAGAATAAAATGGAAATTATGAGAACAATACATGCAGAAAAATGTTTGGAGGATGAATGAGGTTTAGGAGAAGGCAGGAATTGAACAATTTATGTAATGTTGATTTGACTATATGACATATAGCAACATATGTGAAGTATAATGTTTGTAAATGTAGATTTGTTAATATGGTTTGATTACTTTTACATAAATGCAGGTTTGCCTATGTCAGAAGCGATAATTCAATAAAGGTGCTTAAAAAAAACGATACTATGATGTGGCCTGTGAACTTGATTAGAAAGAAAAATTGTGTAAAATCTTACCATAACCATAGATGTCCTTCTCTTCCATTTTGCAGTATTCTACATATGGGTTTACCCTTCTTCCTTTCACGTACGTCCGGCCAGTGTTCCAAAGTTCTTCAGTCCCTCAGGGTGCATCAGGCACCTGATGTGGCAGCAGGTATGTCAGCCATAAAAGTGATGTCTGCATGCAACAGACCTCAGAACTTTTCAGCCACCAGTCATACGCCAGGTGTTCCTGCTACTCGCTGACATTGGATTGGAAATAATCAGATAAGTACCCTGTTGGGGAACCTTTCAGCCCTTCTTTTTTCTTAATATAGTTTGTTCAGATCATCCAAAAGGGGCAAGTGTAAGTGTGGCCGGCAGATTCCCTACAAAGACACCCATGATCAGTGACTTTTTTGTTTGGGTAAAGACCACAACCATGAGAACTGCCGTATTTGTCAGGTATTCGTTCTTGCTCTGAACCTTAATCTAGAGAATCAGCGGTTTAAGCAACTTGCATTAGGGATGGAAGGGGTTTCTGATGCCCTGACAGAACCACCTAAGAAGAGGGCCAAATCCATGTGGCCTACCTCTTCTGCTGCACCTCTACTGCCCATACCTCAGCCTGTGATCATCGGCCTGGCAGAGGAATCGGCTTCTGCTAGTCATAATAAAGCAGGTACGTACGAGGAAGCTGCACAATCCCAAGTAGACGGCACATCCGTAGAGACATTACAAACGTCTGCCTCAGACACAAGGGGGGAACCAGCGCTCTCTGTGGGCCCGTCGGATTCTGCCGATCCCATCCATTCCTCTGTCTCGAGGCCTCCTCCTACCCAGACGCCAGCTAGGCCTCTTAAGAAGAAACAATGGAATAGAAGGACATCTACAACAATGGGACTACAGCTATTAGCTAATAATCTGTCACACCTGCTGCTACAGTTAAAATGTTTTTACAGCCTCACTAATACATTTCAAGGTTACTATTCAGACTGTAGCACCTGTAATACAGTCAAAATTCAGCTGATGCAGTTAGACCTGAGAAAATCGTCCCAAATCTGCCAAGTGAAGCATTTTCTAATTAGTAAACAGAAAATAAAAAAATACTTTAGACCACTGGGTCACCTGAACATTCAAGAGCTGTTCTTTACTTAAAATAGTCTTGGAGATACCAGATTTCTAAAACCAGTGTAGGAGTTTGCTGGCAGGCAGGACATCTCACTGCACCATTCTTAAACAGCTGTCATATTACTGCTAATGATATGACCTTCTGTGCTGCTTGTTAACATGTCTACATATCCGTGCATAATGATGACCAGTGATAAGGCTTGAGCAATATAAAGGAAGGTATAAGTACGATACAACTCAAAAGACTGCATAAACTATGGGGGGGGGGGTGCTAAAATGAGATTGCTTTAGATGCATCTATCTAAAGGAACTGTAAAATCTGAATAATTCTTTTAATTTGCCACCCATTTTCCACCTCCCTTATCAATCTGTGTTATGGAAGACATAATACGCAAAATATAAAAACATAGAACACAGTAGTGCAGAGGCAGTACAACTCTACTAAAGAAAAAACATAGCTTAATCCGTTAGAATAAATGTTGATGAAAAACATGCTGTTACTAAGATCAAAGAAAACAAATCCGGGAGAGGTAAGAAGAAGGTACTTTACAGTCCACTTTCACTAACTGTATCAGCTGTAGGGAAATAAAGAATGGATCAGACAAGATATGCACACATTAATTGAGTCAGTGCTGTCATCTTAGCGACTGTTTAACTGTGGGGTAAATTGTGCCAAATGGCATTATGCCATCAGTAATAATGGGATATGCCATGTTTGTTCATCGCTGAGTGTTGTGATCAGTTCATTCATCTGAGGGGCGGAGACATATATAAATTAATTCTAATTAATTAGGACTGTGGTGTCATGTCATACAATGTTCAATTGCTGGGAAAATGTCCCAGTATGTGTGCAGTGAGCGCTGGTGGGATTGTCATTAAGTCATGAATTTTGAGCCAGATGTCAGGCAATAAAAGGCCGAGAACTACTGACTTAGAGACAGCTTAGGTAATGATAAGATGTTATGCAATGATTAGGTGCTTCATAAGTTCTATTTTAAGCTAAATGAAAGTGCATTTTGAACCCGAAATTTTAACACAATATAAACAAATTCAATTTTTTCCAGGGGAAAAGAGCATTTTAATCTGAAATTTAAACGAGATAAAAACATGTTCAATTCTTTCCAGGGTTGTTTGGACTAAATTTTAAAAGAAATGATTATCTCTGTGCATTCTGTGCTAAACTATTCCTCTGCGACTCTCTTAATTTGCTGCTGTAAATCCAACCTAAACCTGAGTGCTGGAAATAAATAAGCTCTCTTAAGACAGCAGCACCAGCAAATACCTCAGGTGCTGATACCCGCTATGTATTTCAGTCAACTTTCCTTATTTAATCAACTTATTCCTGCTACCTCTCCACTTGACTTCTGTCTCATATCCCAATATTTTGCATGCAAATATGTGACAATTTAAATGCATTACAATTCTATCAGTCAAGAGGAAACAACGCTGTCTTTTCTTCATCCTATTTTAGCTACTTCCTACTGGGTACGCTTACCTATACTACTGCAAGCAAGAATGCTGAAAAATAACAAGAGGAAACTACACTGTCTTTTCTTCATCCTATTTTAGCTACTTCCTACTGGGTACGCTTACCTGTACTACTGCAAGCAAGAATGCTGAAAAATAACAGGAGGAAATTACACTGTCTTGTCTTCATCCTATTTTAGCTACTTCCTACTAGGTACGCTTACCTGTACTACTGCAAGAAAGAATGCTGAAAAATAACAGGAGGAAACTACACTGTCTTTTCTTCATCCTATTTTAGCTAATTCCTACTAGGTATGCTTACCTGTACTACTGCAAGCAAGAATGCTGAAAAATAACCTTGCCAGTTTACCCTTTCATGAGGGATTTTCTAATTTCACTAAGATCTCCCTCTCCTTGGCCACTGCATATTCTAATTTACTTTGCTGTAACACACATGGACTCATTTCTCACTGGATGCACATATTGCAGCTTATAGTATATATTACATACCATCACTACTTGTCCTACTAAAGTAGCCATTAAGTATTCATTAAGCAGGAAACCATGCAAGCCTCATCTCATTTCCAGTGAGTGCATACTGTTACAAAGTACAGCAAACTGTGGAACACTTGGAACGTTCTAGTGTAAACTACAGGAACCCACAGTAGATTACGCCCTGACTCTTTTCCTGCTATAGTGAAGCATGAGCTGCAGTCAACAGACAATTCTGCTAGACCACAAGATGTGAAGCAATTTTAATTAAAAAGAAGTGGTACTACATACCTTGTATACAACTGTTTGCTTTTTTAACTGCTGATGTAAGTCTGACAGTTCGACAGGCAAAAATATGCACATACATCCACTCTTTGGTCTGTGTTCCTGTAAGTGCCACAGCTAAAGGTGCTACTCTATGTATGGCACATGACATCTGCATCATTGCTGCATGTCTTTTTGAAAGCCTTCCTAAAAAACTGAGTGGTGAAGACCCTAGCAGCCGACTTTTACAAAAGTACTTTCCATAAATGAAAGTTACACATTTACCACAATGTTAGCTTTGAAGGAGGTCTATTTTCATCAAACATTAGGACTAAGGCTAGCAGCACTTAGCTTGACCTTTAAAACCTACATATGCTCATGGCCCTTCTCATTTACCCATAATCCTCTGCATGCACGTTTCCTATTTAGATCTCCATTTAGACACTCTGTGGCACAGCAGAAACAATCATAGAATTACAAGAGACATGCTAGATCACATCCACCCTGATGTAATGGGTACACTGAGAAAAAAAGACCTTTTCATCCAGCTCTAACATTACATTACATTAAGTATGTAACACTCATATCAGAAAGACAGAGAGAGAGAGAGAGAGAGAGAGACAGACAGAGGAGGTTTAACCTTGTCAATATTCAGAAAGAGTCCCAAGCTTATATTCTGTTTTTAATTTCTCCAAGTCTTTTGGGTTTCTAATAACATGACGGGACAATTAAAGTTCATGAAATTAGTATTGTTTCACTCTTTGATGTTAACCCAAAGTGCTCTTTGCAGCACCCGCAATGTGCCCAGTAATGACTCCTTCTGCAATTCGTACAGTGTTACATGAATTGGTAACATACCTAAATACGATTACAAATTCTTTTTTATAAGACCAGTTGCTCCTACTACTATTGGAACTGTCTGAGTATCTTTCTTCCACATGGCTCTTGTTTCTGCCTGCAGATCGAGGTATTTTATAACTTTGTGTCTCTGTACGCAAGACACTGTAGTCACTAGGTGTGGCGATTTCAATGATCAATGCTACTTTTGTCTTCTTTTCTTGGACCACTATATCCGGTTTTCTAGCATCTATCTTTTGGACTGTTGGTATTGGGTGATCCCATGTGATGTAAACTTCATAATTTTCTATGAATCTCTGTGGCTCAAGTTTCCTGTGTTTTTCATCCACTTCGATACCATAATGTTTGCACAATCTCCAGGGTAACAATCTCGCCACATTATTATGTCTTTCAGTATACAGTCCCTCTGCCATTAGAGGGTTGCAACCAGCAATAAGGTGTGTGACTGTTTCCAATTCGATTCCACAAAACCTACATATGTCTGTTTCTCCCACATGTTCAATGGACTTAGTAAACCAGTGTGTATGTAACCCACTCTCTTGGGCTGCCAATATTAAACTTTCATTTCTTGATGTAAATTCATCTCTTCTTAACCATTCCTGCATTCATTCTTGATCAACATGAGGCTCTTCCAGAGGTTTTCTACACTTGCAACTATATTTATGTTTTTTCCACATTTCTTGCCTTCTCATCTGGTCCTTCACCTTATATTCTTTCTTTGTTTTTTAGCACATTCAGTTGCTGCCTGATTTTTATCCAGTTCTTGTTTGATTTCCATTCCTGCTTGATGTTGATATGCTTCTGCTAAATTAAGCAGAGATGTCATCTTAGATTTATTCTCCTCATGTTTCAAAACTTTCACCACATTTGGATCTTGTGAGGTCAGTAGATATGTGTAGAGTCCCACGATTGCAGATCTATGCATGTAATCATTTTCAAGAAGGCCCATCCCTCCTTCAGAACGGAGAATATATAATCTTGGTATACACTAATTTTTATAAATCATTTGGTGAGCATGAAGCATCCTTCTTGTTTTAATATCCAATCTATCCAACACTTTTTGGGGCCAATCAATCACTCCAAAACTGTAAGTTAGGACAGGAAGAGCAAATTGATTTACAGCTTGGATCTTGTTCCTAGGTGTCAATGCTGTTTTCAGGATTAATTTAAGTCTTCTAAAGTACTCCTTACTAAGCTTTATTCGCACTTGTTCATGTTTTATTGCTGATCCTTCATCAATTCCCAAGTATTTATACACCCCCTCTTGCTCAAGTTCTTTTATATCACATTCTTGTCCCAAACTGAAGTTTTCCTGGTGCTGCAATTTTCCTTTTTTAAAAGTTGCTTTTGCACATTTATCAGGACCAAATGACATTCCAAAATCATCTGAAAAAGTTTTGACAACCTGTAGCTGTGCTTTCAGTTCCTCATCTGATGAGCTATACAATTTTAAATCATCGACAAAGAGAAGATGAGAAGTCATTAGACTTTGTTGTTTACTAGAAGCCAAATTATAGCCATAACCTAAACTGTTAAGTAAACAGCTTAATGGATTAATGGCAAGACAAAATAGCAACGGTGACAGGGAGTCACCCTGGAATATCCCACTTTGGATTTTTATCCCTGGGATAATAATCTGCCCTTTATCATGGCTTAATTGCAAAGTGGTCTGCCACTGTTACATGGTTACTGTAATGTAATCAATCGGTGTAGGATGTACCTTATACATTTTTAAACACTCTTTATCCATGAATGTGGGATACTATCAAATGCTTTTTTATAGTCAATCCATGCCATACTTAGATTCTTCCCTTTCTTACAGTTCTCCACTATAACTTTAACAACAAATGATCCTTTATTCCATATGACTTTCTTTTATTGCCCTTTTGTTCTACTGCCATAATTGAGTTTTCTTCTAAATGACTATAAACTCTGTCAGAGTCAATCCCCGTGTATAGTTTATACATCGTCGGAAGACAAGTTATTGGTCTATAATTTTTAGGGTAGCTTGCAGGTTCACTCTTAAGTAAGAGCATTGTTTTTCCTGTTGTTAACCAGTGCAGTGTGTGTTCGGGGTGTGCATATAAATAGTTCTTACTCCCGGCTAGATCCTCATGTAAAGAAGTTAATACTTTAAGCCAAAAGTTAGGTACTGCATCTGGGCCTGGGGTTTTCCAATTAGAACTTTTCTCAACTTTGTTTCAGATTCTCTGGCTGTTATTTCATCCCATTTCATTTCCTGCACCTTTAAACTTCTTATTCTTTCTTTTACTTCTTCTATCCATTTAGCATCTTTGTTTTGTTCGACAGGGTCTTCATAGATACTTCTCCAAAATGTATCTACTTCCTCTTTTTTCGGCAGTCTATCAATTCCTTTTACCTTATTTCCCAATTCTCTATAAAACTTTTTTGGGTCATCAGTAAATTGCTTATTTTGTGCTTTTGCAATATCAAACAGAAGAGGCTCACTACGACCACATAATAAAAAGAATTATTTAATACTGCAGTAAAAGTAAGCGCTTTCACGTTTCAAAAACATTTCTTCAGACTTTAACAACTGCTATTCACATTCATATGTTTAAATAGCATTGCAAAATCACATCAACCAATCAATACTGTTGCATCATTAATTGATGTTAAAATGTTAAAGATATATCGACAATAACAACACATTAATATATAAAAAACAATGAAACATGTCATAAACTGTCCCTATTCAAAAATACTTTTCTAAATAACACTCATAAAATATAAAGTATATATATATACATATAAAGATATAAAAAAATATATATAGAAAAATACAGCATATATATATATATATATATATATATATATATATATATATATATATATAAAATTCTGCCTACAACTACATTTACAAACAGCCTATATAGAGAAATTTCATTCACAAACTATTGTTATTGCTTTTCAATGTGTATATGGCCAGGCTGATAGAAATGGTTTGAGTGTAACCCTATCATTTAAGCCATGCCCTTTGTGACTCTGTAACCGTATTATCCACTTATTCTCCCTCTCTTCAGTGTAGTTCTTTATGTTCCCTAGCCTATTCGTTTTCTTTATTAATTCAAGTACACTGAATTTGAACTTATGCGACGTACCCGTTTGCAATACATGTCTGGCCAATGCATTTGTCTCATTTTCTTTATTTATTCCGTAGACATGTTCCCTAACACGTTCCCTAAGGCTCCTATTGGTTTTTCCCACATAGAAACATTAACATGTTAGGCAAACAGCCACATACACTACATCTCTAGATCTACAATCGGCGTAAAAGTTCATGTTATATCTATGCATAGTATCAGGATGTATAAAATTATTACTGCTCCATTTTCTCTAATATCATAACAGGCCAGAGCCTTAGAATGTCACGCCTTACTACTGATGACATGACACTTGATTCTAAGCAACAGATGTTAGCTCAGAATTTACTATCAAGAGGTTATAGTAAACATGAGGTAGAAGCGGTCTTTCAAGTTGATGAGTCAGTAAGGAAATGTAAGGGAAAGCCTTATTTGCATAAGCAAAACAGAAGAGAAAATGGAGAAGTAGATAATAAAGTTCAGTCTCTGAATTTTAAGAGATTAACGATCCCTTATTCTAATCAGAATTTGAAAATTAGAGAAGTAATAAACAAGAACTGGAGCATTTTAACCACTGATGAGAGGATAACCCAAGATAGTGGGGACCAGACCCAGTCTTGCATATAAGAATACCAAGTCACTGAAAAGATTGTTATGTTATGAGAATAACTTTAGAGAACCAGTTAGATCCACTAGGGAAGGTACGTTTCCCTGTAGAACATGCAATCATTGTACTTTTATGTCTGGCAGTAATAATTTTATACATCCTGATAATTCTTTTTTATTACTTAGTCGTGGTGCGCCTCTTCTGTTTGATATTGCATTTTCCTGGTTCTACAGAGGCTTTTTGTCCAGTGACGCTCAGTGTGATTTTTCTCTATATTTTGTGCTTTTCCCTTATATTTATCTTTGTATCTTCTGAGTCTTTCCGCCTGTTTTGAAATTTTTAGTTTATCTCCAATAGTGCATAATAGATCCTGGTCTGTTCTAATACTTCGCATTGCTTTTATCACATCTATCTTTCTTAATATTTTTGTTGCTCTGTTTCCTCTTCTATAATCTTCTAACAATGACACTTCTTGTCTTAGCTGCTTTATAGTTTTCTCTATTCGATATTTCCATTATGGTATTCGCTTTTGCCCTCCCCTTTCCCTTGCTACCCTATGTTCCTGTGGTAGAATTTTATCAGTTATTAATTTAGCAGCACAGTAATATATTCTGTTTACTTCTGTTATATCGCATAGATCTCTATGGACAGTCCTAATTACTGTGTTCATTTGTTCACTTATCTTCCTGTATGGTCCTCCTCATGGGAATATGTACTGAAGCAAAGGTTTATCATATCATACGTGTGGCAGCGGAATTTAATACAATCTGTCTACACACTTGACAAGGTGATTTCTTGTTACAATTTGAGATTTGTTCAGAAAGACAGGTTAAGCAAGTCCAAAGTTATTTTCATAGCCCCATATTGGCAAGTTCTCTACAGCTAAAATCTGAACCTCCTGTGAGCATTTTGATTATTTATTTAACATTTGTTTACTGGGAAAATCTAACTGAGTTGTATGCATCCCTTTTTCAGTGGAAGTCCACAAAGAAAAGCCTCACAGATAACAAAATTCCAGTACACAGTCCACAAACTAGAATGATTGTAAATAAAAAGATAGAGAACACAGTCATAAAAATACAAGGAAATACAACAAGCACAAGGAAATTAACATACAAATCAAAAGCACTGAAGAAAATATAATATAATCTAGTAATACAAGAGCTGAAATATTACAGTGGATCAGCACAGCTGAGAGAAGAGTAACTGAGTGATGAATAAAACTGGACAGACTTTCACCACTTAAAGTGGATTTGTGAAAGGTGTAGGTAAGGTCTTTTGTGGCCTTCTGATGTGGTGAGATGTCTGGTGAGGAAGAAAGTCTGCAGTTTGGGAAGAGATACGGAGGGAATTGTAGCCTCTAGATAGGATGGCCTTCACTTATTTACCATGTGGTTTGGCCAACCATGAGGAGGAGTGGTGAAAGATGAGATTCCCCCCTGACTACTTCCAGAAAAGGAGAATCAGACAAAGTCTCAGGACGCTAACTAAAGAATGGGAGCAGGGGACCCTGGTGTCCTTCTAGCTGTCAACACTTTAGAAATTGCCACAATCACTGCAACTCCATGCAGAACATTTGCTGTTATTCTGCTGTTTGCTGTACCAGGCCTGTAACAGGAGATTACTTCAATTCTATTTCATCTACAAGGAAATAAGTTGGGGAACCCTGAACTAATGATTAGAGCAATAAGGATTCAGACCTACAGATCTTGCTTCTGCAGTATGGCTTTTACAGTTGGTCCAAACAGCAAAGTTCAGTCAAATGGGGCACTGACAAAAAGGCAAGTTATGTACTTACCATAATAACAGATCTGTGCTGTCTGTTTCTGTCCTTCCTCAGAGTATGGGTCTTCGGATCCAAAATGTTGGCCACTTTCAAACTTTGGCTCCTGTGCTCAAGCTCCTTCTCTTGCCCATAATCCCACATGTTGACCCAACTACCTCAGATCAAGTTTGTCCACAAGAAAAAAATACACATATACAATGTTTAAGGCAGAAATGAGAAACCAGCTGAAAAACTTGGTCTTGATAAGGAACCTCTAGGAGCCAAGGCAAGTAGGCTAGCGCAGTCCAGGAATTAAAAATGTCAAATACTATAAAACACATGGAAGGGGAAATGGGGGGCAGGAAGATGAGGAAGGACAGAAACAGGCAACATAGATTTATCGTTACGGTGAGAAAGAATAGCTGTGCAAAATCTTACCATAACCATAGATGCCCTTCTCTTCTGTATGCTGCAGTATTCATCACATATGGGAGTTCACCTCCAGCTAATTCGTACATCCAGCCAGTATACAAAAGACTGCATGCTACTGCTAGGTACGTGCGACGCTGCACTTCCTCTCTCATACGTCGGTCATAAAGGGATGTCGGGTATAAAGCGGACATCAGCACGCACCAACTTCAGAACTTAATGCCACAACGCACCAGCCTGAGCATAGGTGAAAAACATGTCACCAGGAAAGACAGGCAAGCATCAGGGGGAAGCAGGGGGGTAGCAATACTGCAACATTTAGAAAAGAAGGACATCTATGGTGCTGGTAAGATTTTACACAACTATTCTACGTCCTTCTATTGATATGCTGCAGTATTCATCACATATGGGAGAACGCAAAGCTCATGGCTGGAAAAGCTGGGGAGGAGGAGCAGAAGCTTTTCTACAAAGCCACATAGAACAGTCCTAGCAAAAGCAGCCCTGGATTTGGAAATGACATCTAGTTTATAACAGTGGCGTATTTAGGCTTTGGCGCAGGGGCGCGCGCCTCCCCCTTTTTATACTCATTGTATAGCTTGGCTAGGACATCGGAAAGCATATGCTACATAAAATAGCTTTTAAAAAAAAAAAAAAAAACGTACATACATACTTCGTGTTGGCTCCTTTAAGGAGGATACCAGCCAGTCGGAAGTGAGCTCACGGCATGTCCGGCTGGCTGCGAGCGGGAAATGTGCAGTAATGAACGAGCAAGTGGAAGAAAATGACAGTCGCAAATGGATTATCGCTGCGAGCGGGAAATGTAGTTGGACTTGAATCACTTGATCAGGTAAGAGAGTGTGTGAAATGTACTTGGTAGTTGGACTTGATCAGGTAAGAGAGTGTGTGGATTATCGCTGCGAGCGGGACATGTAGTTGGTAGTTGGACTTGATCAGGTAAGAGTGTGTGTGTGTGAAAAATGTAGTTGGTAGTTGGACTTGATCAGGTAAGAGAGTGTGTGGATTATCGCTGCGAGTAATGAATCTCCTGTGTAACCTAAAGCCATACAGTTTCTTACTGTTTGAAAGATGGTGATGCAGTTCTTAACATTTCTGTATTTTTTTAACAATGGAAGTGGCTAGATGTTTGCAGTTTGCTTTGTTAATGCTGCCCGGATTGTGTGCATTGTGTGTAAATATGCGTATCACTCCTGAATGATGTATTACCTCAGCAGAGCACAGATTTTGGAAAAGTTGCCTAGTTTTTTAATGGGATTGGAAAATATATGTACTATAATTTGCAAATGTTCCAGAACTTGTCTGCTGTTTTAAGTGTAGTGGGTAATGTAGACAGAGTTCGCACTGTTCAGTTTTTAAACCTTGAATGGTACATTGGAATCAAAAGTAGTTTCCCTTCTGTGGCAGTGTACAAAGTTTCCTGTCTAGTAGAACACTCTAGTATTATAGCCTTAGAAAAGCAAAGTGCAAGGTGTCAATACAGACAGCTATCCTGGAAAACTGGAAGCATTTTGTCTGGTTCATTATTTGGAACTGGTCATTTTCAGATATTTATACTGATTGGTAATGTGTTCAAATCATGGTGCTTGGGACACTTTTATAGATTAACTCTGATACATCTGGCATTGCTGTGTCCAGTTTTGTTTTGAACCCACCAGTTGCATATTTAGGTAAGCAGACTGTCGGTAATATGACTTTACCAAATGATGCAGCACCTTTTAAACGTTCCATTGGTACATACTTTGTGATTTGACTTCATACCTGTGAACAGAGTTTAGTAGCAGCACTAGCTGGAAGGGGCACAAATGAATGGGTCGTAACCAGTTGGTTTGTCTTGTTTTTTGGGAGTTGGGTAGGTGGTGAGTTATCTTCTGCAGTCTGCCCTGTACTGGAGACTTGAATAGCCTGGAGAGAGCATGTAAGTTGGGTTTTTGGCAGAACCTAGATGAAGAAAGCATGTTGTAACAACACTGAGGGTATGGAGACACATGGGACCGGTATGTGTGTTGTGCACATTCAACATGTCAGAGTAGCCTGGGGATTCGAAGTAATAAGGAAAAATCCCCACCAGCTCTGGATGACTGCCTTCTTGTAAGGAGTAGTTCCCACTCATTGTTTGTGCAGGAAGTATGGTTGCCAAAAGTCTATTTCTCTGCAGAAAGAAATGACCCCTTCCCTCCTGGTTAATGTGAGCTGCTGTGTTGCTTAAAGCTATGAAAAGAGTAAGTTGTTAGCAAATCCTTCAAAAAGTTCACACTGTACTCTGTGTGTGTGTGTGTGTGTGTGTGTGTGTGTGTGTGTGTGTGTGTGTGTGTGTGTGTGTGTGTACACCAGTTAAAACTTGACAGCAGAGTGTGTGTGTGTGTGTGTGTGTGTGTGTGTGTGTGTGTGTGTGTGTGTGTGTGTGTGTACACCAGTTAAAACTTGACAGCACTGTGTGTGTGTGTGTGTGTGTGTGTGTGTGTGTGTGTGTGTGTGTGTGTGTGTGCCAGTTAAAACTTGACAGCACTGTATGTGTGTCGGACTTGATCAGGTAACAGAGTGTGTGTGTGTGTGTGTGTGTGTGTGTGTGTGTGTGTGTGTGTGTGTGGGAAATGTAGTTGGTAGTTGGACTTGATCAGGTAAGAGTAGGGCTACCACCTGTCCCACTTTGCGAGGGACAGTCCCTCTTTGGGCAATTGTGCCCTGCAAAAAAATTGAAAAAATGGCAAATGTCCTGAGATTTTAGGACAAAAATATTTCCTATATTTTATGTAATAGTTGCATAAAACAGTTATTCTGTATCTGAAACACCTAAATGTTATAAGAAACAGAATAAGCAACTAAAATGCTACAAAAATAAGCTTTTATTTAGGCAAAAAAATGAAGTTCTGTCCTTTGTACTGGCCGTGGGTATGTTTCACTGTGCAAAATCTGACGTTTGTACCAAAAATGTCCCACTTTGGGCATTTGAAAAGGTGGCAACCCTAGGTAAGAGACTGTGTGTGTGAAATGTAGTTGGTCTTGATCAGGTAAGTTTGTGTGTGAAATGTAGTTGGTCTTGATCAGGTAAGTTTGTGTGTGAAATGTAGTTGGTCTTGATCAGGTAAGAGAGTGTGTGTGTGAAATGTAGTTGGTCTTGATCAGGTAAGAGAGTGTGTGTGTGAAATGTAGTTGGCCTTGATCAGGTAAGAGAGTGTGTGTGTGAAATGTAGTTGGTTCTGATCAGGTAAGAGAGTGTGTGTGTGAAATGTAGTTGGTCTTGATCAGGTAAGAGAGTGTGTGTGAAATGTAGTTGGTCTTGATCAGATAAAAGAGTGTGTGTGTGAAATGTAATTAGCCTTGATCAGGTAAGAGAGTGTGTGTGTGAAATGTAGTTGGTTCTGATCAGGTAAGAGAGAGTGTGTGTGAAATGTAGTTGGTCTTGATCAGGTAAGAGAATGTGTGTGTGAAATGTAGTTGGTCTTGATCAGGTAAGAGAGTGTGTGTGTGAAATGTAGTTGGTCTTGATCAGGTAAGTTTGTGTGTGAAATGTAGTGGTCTTGATCAGGTAAGAGAGTGTGTGTGTGAAATGTAGTTGGTCTTGATCAGGTAAGAGAGTGTGTGTGTGAAATGTAGTTGGCCTTGATCAGGTAAGAGAGTGTGTGTGTGAAATGTAGTTGGTTCTGATCAGGTAAGAGAGTGTGTGTGTGAAATGTAGTTGGTCTTGATCAGGTAAAAGAGTGTGTGTGTGAAATGTAGTTGGTCTTGATCAGATAAGAGAGTGTGTGTGTGAAATGTAATTAGCCTTGATCAGGTAAGAGAGTGTGTGTGTGAAATGTAGTTGGTTCTGATCAGGTAAGAGAGAGTGTGTGTGAAATGTAGTTGGTCTTGATCAGGTAAGAGAGTGTGTGTGTGAAATGTAGTTGGTCTTGATCAGGTAAGAGAGTGTGTGTGTGAAATGTAGTTGGTCTTGATCAGGTAAGAGAGTGTGTGTGTGAAAATGTAGTTGGTCTTGATTAGGTAACAGAGTGTGTATGTGAAATGTAGTTGGTCTTGATCAGAATGTTTGTGAGCTATGATGAGAAGTGAGAACTGAAGTTGTATTTCCCCCATTATTGTTTTTGTTGTTTGTCCAGGTTTTTGTGCTAAGGTGTGAAGTGAGAACTGAATTTGTATTCCCTCATTATTGGCTTTTTGTCCAGGTTTTTTGTGCTAAGAGTTTGAGAGCTATCTAAATGATAGCCATTAAGTTTGTCTTCCTATTTTTCAAACTGCTGATTTAGCATAGTGGTATGTTGCACTGAGTGTAGTGCATGTGGTTCTGGGTTCAAGACATGCATGGTGATAACACAGCATTTTATTCTAGCAACTTTCCAAAATTATACAAGCAATGTTTAAAATGTGTCCCTGTTTTTTGGGCTTTTGCCCCCCCCCCCCAATAAATGTTGGCTTTTTCCAGATTTCTTGTGCTGCAAAGTTCAGAGATACAGCTGAGTGTCGACATTTTACAAGGAGCTGAGTACTGCAGGGGAACTAAAGTTTAGTGCTGCTTATACTGAGTCTGCTTGTACTGTTAATATCACAACAGGTAGTGTACTTGCTTTTGATGGAGAAGGCTATGGGTTCTTCTCCCACAGGAGGTAGATGCATTGCTGATATTGTACTGTGTTGTAAAGGGGGGTGGATGCCGTAGTCCATTTTGGCGAAGATATCTAGTAGTAACTATGAACCTGTTATCAGTTTGCCATCCATTCCCTATTGCAATATTACTAGCGTATCATTGTTTTTATTGCAACATAGGCAATTTATTCCTCAAGGGCAGCAGGCACTTTATTTGTAGATGAAACCATGAAATATAAAGTTGTTTGCTAGCAGCAGCCTCTTCATTAGTTACAGATTTATTTAATGTGGAATTATGTAGATGGCTTTTACTAGTTCAGAGATTGTGCATATTTACTGATACTGGTGGACTGTAGAAGTTTGAGTAGACTTTTATGATGGAAATGTTATGAATTGGGCTGTTTGTCATTATTGGTGCATGCATTTTGTTTCATTGTTTACTGGAAAAATGTTCAAAACAATAAATTTAAAACGCTGCCTAACAACTATACTGTATTGTACAAGGAATAGCATTTAATACAATCAGGAAGGTGTATCAAAGATCACGTGTATGTTTCATGTGCAAGGGGCCTATTATTTGAAAACAGCTCAAAGTTAATCTTTATCTGCCACTGACAAAATGTATTTTCTTTCAATGTGGGTTTCAATGCTGTTTCAATGAATGTGAGTTTCAAGGGCAGAGAAGCTTTAATGCTAAGTCTAGTTTCATTGTGAGATTGCATTGCTTTGTTTAGCAGATATTTATTGATGTTCGTGCTGTAAAATGCAAAATAAAACTTTTCTGGCAAATCATTTAGGAATGAAGTCACTAAATAATGACCAACGTTAAGTTTCAGACGTCATAATCTTCAGAAAAATGCATGCTAAAGCAAGACCTGATATTCTATCAACTGTCTTAAGTTTATACAAGATCAATTTTTAGTACTGTTTGTATGTTCCCCCAATATATTTGGCCTTGTCCAGATTTCCTGCATTAAGAGGTTGAGAGGTATGTGCAAATAAATCACTTTATAGAATTAGGAATATCCAAACCTCTCAACTGTCCCCAATTTTGGCTCAAAATGTTGCTCACCCCCTAATAATCTCTCCGCAAAATAGCAATTTTGGAAGAAAACGTGGAGGGTTTACTTTTATAAATAACTGTAATGATCAGAGTTATACATTACTTTTATTTCAGAAATGCATGTAGATTCTCTAATTTTGTCAGCTGCTCAAGTTAAAACTGTGCTCCTATTAAAATGGTGTCCCTTCTTTGACAGGTTCCCAGCTGTATTGTCCGGCAATCCTCTACCCCAACTACCATGCTGCATTTTTCAAAGAACTGACTTTCAGGTTAATTTTCAATTCAAGGAACCAAGTTTGAGTGAATTTATATTATATTACTGAAGAGGCATTACAGCGAATGCCTCTTCATCGACACTTAAGAGCGAACCGTGAATTACGAGAATGGCCGTAGCTTGGCTGGGGAGGGGGGGTAGCAGTTTGAGAGCTGTGTGTACAAATTTGAAAATCCTAGCTACACCCCTGGTAGTGTACACACTGACAAGCCAGGGGTAGCAAACGTAAAAAAATCTTTAAAAATGTCCTAAAAGTCATCCTCTGCGGAATGATAAGCTTTTCGTGCTCACAGCCAGCCAAGACAGTTATGCGTTTTTGAGAAAGGTGGGGGGGTTGGGAGATGACTGGACTAATCCATCCAGATGATGTAATTGTGATTGGCTGCAGCTGAATTTGGCGGGCTGCTTAATTTCTGTTAAATACAGCTGCAGTCAATCTCTTGTTATTGGTGCTGCCTGCCTAATTCTAACTTTTGGAGTTCGCAGTAGACGGTCTGAGTAAAGAGCCGAGCAACTCAAATTCTTTGTGGTCCTGCGGTTTGTGTGGATTTCTCTGTTGCATGTGTGTTAAATCGACTATGCTTTTGGATTCTCTGATCAAGTGTGTGCAGCACTGTACAAGACGGTCTCCTGAAATTTGGTTGGGTGTACCATAGGGTATTAAGATGCACAGCCAAAAACTTCAGAACAGTTTGTTTCGTTTTTTTTTTTAAGACTAGACAGGCCTTACGATGATGAACCGTACATATGGTCATTTTTCTGCACACTTCTTTCTGTTCCATTCCCTTACAGCAAGCAGCCAACCCACAAAAGTTAGCTTGTGGCCCAACTGGGATCGAGTTGATCCAGAATCACCACTCTGCAGTACAAAGAGAGGACAGCTGCAAGATATATCATTTTTTTACTGCTGCTGATGCAAAAAAAAAACGCAAGGTAAGTGGCAAATTTTTAGTGTATCTGTGTATTTTTGTGCAAGTGTTAAGTAAATGGGTGTGGTTGTGCGTTCTCTAGTCTGTATATTACAGATTACTTGAAAATAATTAAGACAGTTACATATGGGGCATACATGTCTGCAGAAGAACTTCACTAAAGTGATGTTTTGGGCACAGCAAAGCTGATAATTACAAAACTAAGCTTATAAGATTGGTGATTGGGAGACATAACTGAATGGTTAATATTATAATACAGCACGCAATGATTGAAACTGTAGATACATTTTAGGACTAGGGTATATATGGTATGGTAAATAGATCATTCCAGGTTTGTTTTTTCTAATCATATCAACCAGCTGGTTAGTGATGGCTATAGAACAATAGTATAAAAATGCTTATAAAGTCTAGGAAATTGGAAATGAAGTCATTGTTTTTTATTAACATTAGACCCAAACTTGTGTATGGAATAACTATATAGAAACCATATAAGAAAATCATGAGTGAACTGTAAAGACCCCAGCGGAAATATACTACAAGCATCAATGGAAGTGAAAATTTAAGTTACTGTGAAAGACTAAAATATCGTAACAGAGTCTCAGATATTTAAGAGCTGATCTTATTCAGGTATATAGGGCATTTGGAGACTACCTCTGGGAATATTTAGGGTTATCAAAAAGTAATAGAAACATCAGACAACCTATGTAGAACATTCTATAGGAATGATAAATGTACTAATTGCTTCTCTAAGAGAGGAACTGATGCATGGAAGAGATTACCATATTATATTAAAGCAAGTACTAGTTTAGATATTTTTAAGAACAGTCTGGAACTTATTATGAGAACTGTTTTGTTATATTGGCAGGCTAGAAGGGCATTATTGCCCACACTTGAAATATTTCTGTGCATGCAAAATCTAAAATGGGAGAACAAAGGCCCAGAAATCAGGGAACGATTTAAATATCACTTTTTTAAACTTAGAAAGATGTTGGGATAAGTGGATATGTGTTAGCATGCATTTTCACTGTTTAAGCGAAGCATTTTTTCCATGTTTAGGATTCTAAAGGCTGTGTTAGTGTACATATGGTCAGTCTGTTGCCAACTCAAACTGTAGAGAGGGGGTTTATTTACATTTGACAACACATTAAAATCAGTGGCTTTCCAAGGAGTATTTGAATGTTGCAGCTGTTCAAACCAACAATTGTACATATGTGTGTAGAAACAGTCTGTTTGGTTATCACAGAAGTGGCGGTCTGTCTGGGGATGGAAAGGCAGCATAGCTCTCAACTGTATCTCATTATGAGGAATGTTCTTCAGTTTGTGAGTTTGAATGTTAGCTGTTGCCATGGTATACAATACTGAATCATGTTAAAACAGGAAAACTGTTAAATAAAATAACTGTTTTCTCATACTTATGCTATGAGCATCCTAGATGATGTTTTTAGTAAATGTTCGCCTCTTGCTCCACATTGTCACATTATGCTCTATATTTTGGAGATGAGGGGATGAGAGCTATAGGAGGCAGTCAGTGGAAGAAAGCAAATGGCAGACTTTAAGGACTGAATTCCTAGAACTACGCAATAGAGTCAAAAAGCTAATAAAACGGGACAAATTCCAATACTACCAGTCTGCCCTAGACTCCTCACAACACAGCCCCAAACAATTCTGGTCCTCCATAAACTCCATCCTCCACCCAGGTAAAGTCAGTACCCCTCCTCCTAACATCCCTCACTCCTCAGAAAATATTGCTACCTCATTCAACACACACTTCACCCAAACCATACTATCACTAGCTAAACAACACAACCCCCCCTCCCCTCCAACCCACACCTTCAACTAGTAATCCCCCACTGCCTTCTCTTTTTCTCCTGTACCTACCTCCAACATAAAAAAACTCTTAACTAAACTTAAACCCACCAAAATTAGCAGCAGACAACCTCCCAAGCGAATACCTACAAATCGCAGCTGATGCTTAACTGATCTCTGTCAGAAAGTTACGTTCCCACATTGTGGAAAGTCTCACATATAATTCCCCTACACAAAGGCGGACCCTCTGCAGAACTAACCAATTGCGCGCCCATAGCTATTCTCTCTCCACTCTCCAAAATACTAGAGAGATGCATACACTCTCAGGTCTCACACTACCTCCTTACTAACAACCTCCTTTCCAGTACTCAGCATGGTTTCCGACTAAACCATAGCACCACCACTGCCTTACTCTCCTTTACTAACACTATCCTTCAGCATAAAACAATGGCTATCTCTCCTCTGCTACTTTCCTAGACCTATCTAAAGCATTTGACATGGTCCCACACAAACAACTTATCTCTGTCCTCAATAACCTATCCTTCTCACAATCAGTCACCAACTGGTTTCAGAGTTACCTGTCTGACCGCCAACAATCCGTTGTATGGCAGAATGACATATCTCCCCAACTACCTGTCTCCATAGGGGTTCCCAAGGATCCATCCTTGGACCCTACTTTCTCTGTTTACACCAATAATCTAGCCTCTGCCACCAAACATGGCACACTCATCCAATACGCAGATGACTCTACCATCATCTGCTCAGCCCAGTCTCTACCCAAACTGCAAAAAGTCACACAGGAAGCCTTTTCCTCTGTTGAAACATGGTTATCCGATGCCCAATTAATACTCAACCCAAGCAAAACTAAACTACTCATCTTCCAACCCATGAAACATACTCAAAACAACTCTCACTTTAACATCACAGCAAAAGACAACACCACTATATACCCAACTGAACACACCAAATTGCTAGGAGTGGAAATAGACAATAAACTAAAATTTGACATTCACATATCCATGACCATAAAAAAAGTCCACAAAAAAATAGGAGCGTTATACAGAAATAAACAATTTCTCACCAAAGCAGCAAAGATTTCAATAGCAAATTCCCACCTTATCTCCACCCTACTTTATGCCTCTCCAGTATATACCAACCTAAGGCAATGTGATCTAAACAAGCTAGAGACCTGCTACAACAAAATCGCAAAATTCGCCACAGGGGCATCCTACCGTAGTCACCACTGTCTCTCACTTGCTGAACTGGGCTGGCTTGAACTCCCTCACCTCCTTCAGTGGTATCAACTCTCACTCACCCACAAACTAGTAAACCATCCACTAAATGTCCCATCCCTCCAGAATCTACTCCAACCCTATTGCACCACCAGACCACTAAGATCCAGCAACAAAATCACTTGCAAATCACTAAAGCCAATAACTCTGCTGGTGAAGCACTATACTCTTAGCCATAGCCAAATTATGGAACTCACTCCCACCCACAATTACCTCCGTACCATCATGCACCAACTTCAAAACTTTATTAAAAGCACACCTAAAAACATGCTGGCTATGCCCTTGCAACTCCCACTCTAATATCATCCACCCCATCCAACTACTACCTTTCTTTCACCTCCACTAACTACCTTGATGATAGCAAGCTCAGATGCTCATAAGCCTAGTACTTATTATACAGCAGGAACTTCTCATTGTAACATTTGTTAACGTCTGGTATGCACTTCACAGATAAAGATTCTAGCTGTCTACTGATGTACTATGTTCTTCATCTGTAAATATGTTGTAAGTAATTTCTATGTTAAATTGTTAATCGCTATGTAATCCAATGTAACTACTGTCTGTTTATTTTACTGTGGAGCTTTTCTCCCCGGGCCTCCGCTGAAAATGGACCCACGTCCAGTCGGACACTCCCAGTCAACAAATTTAAATAAATAAATAAAAAATAAATAAAATAAATAAAATTAAGTCAGTCTGTGTAGGACATATTGTTTAGCCCTAGTATCCTTTTAGTAAGGCTTCTTTGTGGGCATTCCAGTTTCATGTGTCTGGACAGATACAGGCCAAAGGGGGCATTATGCTCAATGACTGGCCTAAGGAGTGCTGAGTAAAGGAGGGCAGTGACATCCTAGATCTAGACATAACCCATTTCGTTAAGCTGTTTAATATAGAAGCACTTTCTTACATAAGTAGACATACTGATCAAAATTTAGGTCACTGTCCAGATAAGTTCCGAAAACCCAAACAAGTCTATTCTTAAGGTCTTATTGTCATCATAGTTGTTCTCTGAGGTAGATGACTTCCAAAGGATACAATAATGCATTTACTGGCATTTCATTTTGGTCCATGATTGTGGCACCAGTTGTTTGGGACAAACGGTCCAGTAGGATGGCTGTGTAACTTGGAGTTCAGTGACTGCTCCTAACTTGTAATCATGTGCAAACGTAGTCATCCAGAGCCCTTTGGTATTGGCTTTTACTTCAGAAAAGTAGATGTTAAACAGGAGATGCCCCAGCATAGAACCTTGGGGACTCCACCAGTAGCTCATCTCTTTCTGGAGGTAACTTTGTCAATTTTGCTTTCTTGCATCTCATCCGTGAGCCATGTGGCAATCCAGTAGGTGACCATAGTTTATTCTTAGTTTATTTAGCTGTTCTACAATGCCTGAGTGGGGGATTGTGTCAAAAGCTCTAGGTCGAGGTATGCAATGTATACCATTTTGCTTTCCTATATTGCATTGGTGACCTTTGCAAAAAAGTACATTAGATTTGGTAAGCATGACCTGCCCTTGACAAATCCAAACTAAAATGGAAACAGTATTTGGAGGGTTGCTGTTTCCTAATAAGGCTTTCCATGGCTTTGTATATTAGGCTGGCCAGACAAAGTAGATTTTGTGTTACTGTCCTTTGGGAAATGCTACAGTACTTAAATTAGGTTTTAAACATTGCATATAATTTAACTGACTGTTTTTTAGGACTTTTTTCATAAAACGTGTATTTCCTTAACTTGCAATGCTCTTTAACTAACTGAACTTCACTTGCACACACAAAATTATTTACATAAATTAACTTTGCTGGTTTCACATAAATCATTATTTACTTAAATTACTTACATTTGCTATGGGTCTTGGGGTGATATCACCTTTACTGGGATTCTTTGCTATGTTATCATAATGCTTATGTCAGGTATGCCATATACAAGAACTATGACTTCATATGGGCAACCAAACATATCCTCTAGGTATGTCTTGAAACAACTGGTAATGTCTGCTAATATGCCGTGTGCTGGATAGGAGTTATGTATCTCCACTAACACAACCACACCAGGTTCACTGGATCATACGAGAATATTAGGCTAACTGCCATGAATGGTAATTATAATGCTAGCTAATAAGCTGAGATCAGAATCAAACCCAATACTTTGTGTCTGAGGTGAAAACCTTAACCGTTGTGCTCAATCGACCCGCCACCCCCAATGTTTTGCAAATGACTGTATGTTGCTGTGTTTTCACACATGCTGATACAATATCTTAAGGTGATCCTTCCACATCCCCCTTCCCCAGTGTTTTGCTTTTCTGCCTCCCCACCTCACTTGTCGACTTTCCAGACTGCGCCCCCCCCCCTTCATAAAATCCTGGATCCGCCACTGTATAATGTTTACTGAAGGTATGAACAGAGGGCCAGGTAGCTACATCCAGGATAGAGCAAGTGTCCAAGCCTTTAAAGAAGGCCCCTGAAGATGAAACTGCTCTAGCTGAATGGGCCTTCACTAGAGAAGAAAGATTCTTACCATTGGTTGAGTAACAGAAACCGATAGCTTTAGAAATCTAAGAAGAAATTATTTGCTTGGAAACCGGCTGACCCAGGGCACTTTGGTGGTAGGACGCAAACAGGCGTTCAGATTTTTGGATAGGTTTGGTTTTATCCAGGTAGTATCTAAGTTGCCTGTGCACATCCAAAGAGTGCATGATTCTCTCACTTTTAGATTAAGGAGAAGGAAAAAAGGTGGGAAGATTGATAGAGTTGTTAAGGGATAACTCACTGACCACCTTGGGCATAAAGGAAAGGCTGATATGCAAGGGAACCCTGTCCCTGTGGAAAACTCTGAAAGAGGGATTAGACATCAAAGCCTGCAGCTCAGAAACCCTTTTAGCAAACGTAATGGCCACAACAAAAACTGTTTTCCATGTGCAAGGGTGCAGGGAAGAGGATCTTACTAGCTCAAAATGTGCCAATATAAGCTTATCTAACACAAAGTTGATATCCCAAGAAATAGAAATGGGTTTCCTTGGTGGTCTAATATGAAGGACGCCTTTAAGGAAAAATTTCACCTCTAACCTCAAGGCTAGGGGGGGGGCATAAGCAGAGAAGCTGAGACAGCTGAAAGGTGAGTCTTTACTGAAGAGTAGGATAGGCCACCTTTCATCAGTTCACACAGATAGGACAAAACCACCAGAGCATTCACCAACAGTGGCTGTAGATCATTCTTGCTACACCAGATGGAAAACCTTTTACATTTGGAAACATAGGATTTGCTAGTAGTAGGTTTTCTGGCCTCCTGCAGAACTTAAAGCACATCCTCTGAAAATAGGTGTCTAAAGGGAATCAAAATCCTATCACTCACACAGTAAGGTTCAGAGTTGACAGCTGTGGATGTATCAGAGTTCCCTTGTCCTGTGTGCGTACATCCATCCTGTGGGGAAACATGTGATGATTGCCCCTGGCTAGGTGCTGGAGAAGGGGAACCAGTGCTGCCTTAGCCAAAAGGGAGTCATCAGCAAGATTTTTGGTTGATCCTGCTGAATCTTCAGTAGGACCTTTTGTAGGAGAGGTAAGGGGAAAATGCATAAAGAAACATCCCCTTCCAAGAAATTTATAGAGGGTCCAAATTCCATGACAGGGGGTGTGGAACCCTGGTGCAAAATTTTAGAAGTTGTCTGTTCATGGGGGAGGCAAACAGATCTACCTGAGGTGTACCCCAATGAAGGATCAGGTCCGCAAATACATTCCTGTGTAACATCCATTCGTGGGACTAGGTCATGACCCTGCTTAATGTGTCTGTCACCACATTCTGAGCCAAGGGGAAGTAAACTGCCTGAAGGGAGACTTGGCTTTGAAGGGATAACTCCCAGGCGTATAGGACCTGTCTGCATAGGAGGTAATACTTTGTTCACCCGTGCTTGCTGACATACCACATAATAGTGGCATTGTCTGTGAACCATCTCAGCACCTCTGGAATAAGTTTGGGTCTGAAGATTTTCAAGGCAAAAATCATGGCTGTCATTTCTTTTACGTTGATATGTTCCTTTGCCTGTGTGGGAGACCACACATCCCTGACCCCCCAGGGTTGTAGAGGTGTATCCCAGCCTGTGTCTGAAGCATCTGTGAATAACTCTAGGGAAAGGAGGGGGGCTGTAGGGGAGACCAGGGTTTTTGGCTACCTGAAGTATCCACCAATCCAACTAATTTTTTATGCATGGTAGGAGTGGAATCATGAAATCCATGGGGTGGTAGTGGTTCATCCAAAGAGTCTTTAGAAACCATTGCATTTTTCTCATGTGCAATTTGGCTGAGGGGAGCATGGGGATAGTAGATGCCTTGAACCCAAGGAGGCGTAGGAAGTCCCTGGCAATCATAGAGGGAAGGGGTAAAATGCTCTGGAAGTAAGAGGTGAGGAAAGTACAGTTGTGTACACTTACCATAAATGTAGATTTTCGAGTGTATTCACTATTGCAGTCATCACAATTGGGTTATCTGCCTGCAGGTAGCCCTCAGTCAGCCCAAATACCAGAGTCTTGGGATTTCTGAGTCGGATGCTGTCGCTTCTTCCATGACGTCAGGTCGTAAGGGTATAAAACATGCATCCAACGCCATTACATCAGTTTTTCTTGCCCCAGATGTCAGGAGCCCCCAAAATAGGAAGCAATTACATGGTGCGGTACACCTCCAGTAAAAAGTAAATACCATTGCCATAAAATATGGCCAAAAAAGAGGATAGGTAGAATGTATAGAAAAGTCGGGGCTGGAGGGAGGGTAACCAGGACTGCAACAGTGAATACAACCGAACATCGACATTTATGGTAAGTATACACAACTGTACTATGTTCTTCGTGTTTCACTGTTGCAGTCATCACACTTGGGTAGATTCCCAAAGCTGAGGAAGGGTGGAGGCAGTCAAGAAGTATTAGGGCTGGCTAGCGGGCATTGTAAGAGTGATTAAGCAAATCCAGCTCTGGATTTAGAAAAGATAAGCAAGTGGTAATGCTTGGTGAAGGTGTGTACAGAACTCCAGGTTGCAACTTCCAGGATGTACCTAGTAGGGACTCCCCCGAGAAATACTGTAGAGGTTGAGGTAGCCCTAGTGGAATGGGTTCTGATCCCCTGTGAGGTAGGTTTTCCATGGTGTTTGTAGCAGAAATGGATGCAGTGTGCTATCCATTTGGAGATGGTTTGCTTTGAAATGGCCTTGCCATCTGCCCCTGTAGCAAAGCTGACTAGCAGCTGGTCAGATTTTCTGAAAGGTTTAGCCCTGTCCCTAAGTTGCCTGTGCACGTCCAAGGAGTGCAGGATTATTTCCCCTTTATTCTGAGGATTAGGCAAAAAGGTTGGTAAATGGATGGATTGGTTTAAAGCCACACTAGAAACCACCTTTGGCATAAATGATGGGTTAATCCTGAGGGAAACCCTGTCTGCATGGAAGATAATGAAGGGTTCCACAGCCATAAGGGCCTGCAACTCAGACACTCTTCTTGCTGAAGTAATAGCTAGAAGTAAGGCTGTTTTCCAAGAGAGGAATTTTAACTCTGCCAGCAGCAGGCTCAAAGGGGGAAGCGTGAGCTTCTCTAGTACAAAGTTAAGGTCCCAGGCTAGAGTGGGAGCTCTCCTCAGGGGTCTTAAGTTGTTAGCTCCTCTCAGGAACTATTTGACCAGAGGGTGAGAGAAGAGGGATGGCTCAGTATTGTAATGAGCTGAGATGGCAGAAGCATGAATCTTAATTGAAGAGAAGGATAGGCCTTTGTGGAGCAGTTCTGCTAGATAATCTAGGATTTGAGGTAAGGTGGGCATGGTTGTGTCCTTTCCCTGAGACTGGCTCCAAGAACAGTATCTTTTCCACTTTTCGGAACAGAACTTCCTAGTGCTAGGCCTCCTGGCCTCAAGGATGACATCCAGCACCTGTTTGCTGAGGGTTGCTGGTGATGTATTCAGGGGATGAGTCAGGCTGCTAGGTTCAGAGTTTGCAGCTGAGGATGCAAAATCTGGCCCTCCTGCAGTGACAGCAGGGAAGGGGTCTGAGGCAGGTGCCAGGGTGGCACTACTGTCAAACTGCGTCAAAGTGGGTACCAGTGCTGGTGTGGCCAGTCTCGTGCAATCAGGATTGTCCTTGGCTTGTCCTGTTTGAACTTGAGTAGCACTTTCAAGAGGAGGGGCAGAGAGGGAAAGGCACCGATTGAGAGGTTTTCCCATGTAAAAGAAAGGGCATCCACTTTCCATGCTTGGCTGTGGCGAGTTCTGGTGCAAAAGTTGTTCAGCTGATGGTTCAGGGGAAGGCAAAGAGGTCCACCTCTGGTGCCCCCCACCTGTGGCTCAGAAGCTTGAATGATTTCGGTTCAAGTTTCCACTCATGTGGGTCCATTAAATTTCTGCTTAAGTCATCTGCCAGTGAATTTAGTTTGCATGGCAGGAATTGAGCTTGCAGGTGTACTTGAATGCTCAAGGCTGTATTCCACAAAGCCAAGACTAACCTGCAGAGTGGGTAGGAATGAGTTCCCCCCTGCTTATTTATGTACCACATAACTGTGGTGTTGTCTGTCTTTATCAAGAGTTGTCCTGGAAAGATAAGGTATTTGAAGGCTGTCAGTGCATTCTGTACAGCTAACATTTCTTTTTGATTGCTATGCAGGTGCATTTGTCTTGGGCTCCATTTGCCTTGAATGCATTTGCCTGCCATGTGAGCCCCCCCATGCATAGTCTGATGCATCTGTTGTCAGGGTTTGGGCAGCGGGGGGGGTTGAGTGAAAGGGAGTCCCTTGTTGTGGTAGCAGGCCTCTGCCCACCAAAGGAACTCTGCCCTTAGACAAGGAATGATAGGAATCATTGTTTCCAGGTCCTGAGAATGTTGACACCAGAGACTTTTTAAATACCAATGAAGTTTCCTCATATGCAGTCTTGCATATGAAATTAGTAGAATGCAAGAGGCCATGAACCCTAGGGCTTGCAGTATTTTTCTTGCAGATAGCTGGGTTTGGGTGGCCAGTAGTTTGTCAAATAAACCTGTTTTTCTGGAGTGAGGAATGCCATCTGGGAAGTTGTGTTCAAGCTTGCTCCCAGGAATACAATGTTTTGGCTGGGTACCAGATCTGATTTATTTTCGTTGATGGTATACCCCAGAGAAGTTAGAAGTCTTTTTACAAATGTCAGGTGCTGAAGTAGCAATTCCTGACAGTCTGCCTGAATCAGGCAATCGTCCAAGTATGGGTAAATTTGAATTTTTCTCTACCTGCAGTATGCGATGGCTGGGGCCAGGCATTTTGTGAATACCCTGGGCGCAGTAGATAAGCCAAAGGGAAGTGCAGAGAACTGATAATGCATAGAGCCTGCCCTGAAACTGAGATATTTCCTGTAAGATTCCCTTATGGGGATGTGCAGATAAGTTTCTTTTAAGTCTAGCGTAACCAGCCAGGAGTCCTTGGCTAGCATAGGAAGCAGCTGTTGGAGAGTAAGCATTTTGAATTTTGGAACCACCAGGAAAGTGTTGAGAATTGACAGATCCAGGATAGGGCACCAAGAGTTTTCTTTTCTGGGTACCAGAAACAGTCTGGAGTAGATACCCTGTCCCCTTTGCTCTGTTGGAACAGATTAAATGGCCTTGATACTGAGAACAGAAAGTACTTGCTTTTGGGCCTCTGCCCACGGGTTTGGGGGGAGGTCTGGCAATCTGCTTGGGGTTGGCAGTGAGTAGAAGTAGAATCTGTATCCCTGGGATACAATGTTTAAGACCCATCTGTCCTGGGTAATGTACTCCCAGTTTTTTGCATGCAGGGTGAGTTTTCCTCCTAGGGGTGCAAGTACTTGGACAAGACTGGGAAGGATGAAGGACAAGTCATTGTGAATTTTTTCCATAGGATGGTGGCTTACCACTCCCTGTTTCTGAGGTGGGAGCACTCCATTACTTAGATCTGTGCATACCCTGAGACTGTAGTCTTGGCGGTCTGCTGCCCCTGGGTTTGGACTGAGAAGGTCTGGGAGGGACTGGAAAGGACCATTTTTTTGAAGTCCAATGCCTACTGAATCTAGGTAGCTGTACCTGTAGGAAATCCTTAACAGTTTGCATAGATTTAGCTTTTTCATCCATCTTTTTAAGAACTTCTTCTGCTTTAGTGCCAAACAAATGTTCTTGGTTTAATGGAGCATCTAGTAATATTGCTTTGACATGGTCTGGCAAGATGTGTTCCTTTAGCCAAGCATGCCTTCTAAGAACAGACCCAGTGACAACAGCCCTGCAAGATGCTTCTAAAGCATCAAAACCACACTGCAAAGTATGTTTTCCAACTTGGTTTGCAGAATGCATTAACTCTTGTAAATCTTTACGTTCTGCACAATCAGGAATCAATATCATTTTTTATTTAATTAGTTCCATAATATGTTGCTGGTACTTCAACATGTGAAACTGACAATTCAAATCCCTGATGGCAAGAGTAGTAAATGTGTATACCTTCTTTTCCCATCTGTCTAAAGCCCTAGAATCCCTGTCCGAAGGGGTAGGATTTTTGACTGTGGCAGCCTTAATGACTTTAGGTCTCTGGGAAACGGTCTCTGGATCCGCAATAGGATTCTTAAATACAAATTTGTGAGAGTCAGGTACTGTGTAGTACCTGTCAGGTTTTCTAGGAGCTGGTGGCAAAGTATCAGGGGTAAGACTGGATTCCATGAAGACATCGCCTACAATTTCCAGAACAGGAGGGATAGCTAGAGGCCTGTGCTGAGGCAAGTTTAAAAATTCCCTGAGTCTCTTTTTGGACTGTGGGTAGTCCTGGCACTCCCAGAGGAAATGCTCTCTGAGGGTATGCAGGGTTTCACTGAAAGAAAAATCTTCTGGTGGGGAGGCAGAGGGGATGGAATCCTCTGCATCAGAATCCTCGTAGGTAGATAAGGGTATGTCCTGGTAATCAGAGGGGTCAGAGTCATCGGACTCATGATCTGAAGAATCAGAAGGAAAATCAATTATTTGCCTTTTACAGGGGGAAGGCTAGCTTCTCCTAATTTAAGTAATAAGGTCTTCAGCCATTCTAAGCATTTGTTTCTGAGGCAAGGGAACTTGAGAATGCGCTTTGGTCGTTGGTTTCCTATGCATAGTGCGAACTCTGGGCTTGAGAAATTCGGTAGTTTTAGTCTGAAACAAAGTAGTCGGTTTAATACGAACATCAGAAGGTCTGAATACACCCTCAGAAGCCGGTGCCTGCACAGCGGCTCTGGACCCATCCAAGGTAGAGACATCCGCAGGTTCCATAGTCGAAGAAGCATCTCGCAGCATACCAGACTCCGAATGGATCTCAGTAGAGGCCTGCGAATCTGTAGAAGTGGGTATCAGGGTCTGCGAAAGTGCCTCAGTGAGTACCGGCGGGCTGGAGACTAGCTTAACGGAAGCATCGTTGGCAGTTCTGGACCTGTACTGTCTGTCTCTGTCTTTATCTTTATGTTTTTTTCGGAAGATCAGTAGTTGGATGGCTTATCGAAGCCATTTTGGAATACAGAGAATGAGAGCGAAAGAATTTAGTGACAAAGATAGCCCGACGACGAATAGTTTGAGTGTTGAACAGGGCACAAAACCACAGCAAGGAATGTCGTGGTCTGGGCCTAAACAGGTGACGCAGTAAGAATAAAAATCTCTGGGAGGTATTTGATTTCTACAGGCAAGACAATTATTAATTTTTTCTAACATCGGTTAGAGCAAGAAAAAAGGATCCCCAACGGGGTACTTAGCTTTAGAAGACTTCAGGTCTGAAACTCGAACGAAAATTTCAGGTAGTGGCCAACCGGCACTTGCGAACTGCTTCTGCTTCGGGCTCTGCTCAGCAAGAAAAACTGATGTATTGGCATCGGCTGCATGTTTTATACCAGTAAACATCTGATGTCATGGAAGAAGCAACAGCATCCGACGCAGAAATCCAAGACTCTAGTATTCAGGAGACTGAGAGCTACCTGCTGGCAGATAACCCAAGTGTGATGACTGCAGCAGTGAAACACGAAGAACATCAGCACCTTTTCCATGGGTAGAGAAGCTAACATCTTGTTTGTTTGGATCCTGCAACCCAGAAAAATGTGGTCTTGTGAAGGGGTCAGAGAGGACTTCTGATAGTTTATAGTGAGGCCTAGACTCTCTAGAAGGGAAATGGTGAAGGAAAGAGACTCCTGAAGTAGGTCTGGTGATTGAGCTTGGATAAGGAGACCATCTAAATAAGGAAAAATCTGAATTCCCTGCAGCCTACAAAATGCTATGACAGGAGCCAAACATTTTGTGAAGACCCTTGGTGCCATAGAGAGACCAAAGGACAAAGCACAGAATTGAAAATGAGAGGAAGCAACAGAAAAATGTAAAAACTTCCTGAACTGAGGGTGAACGGGGATGTGAAGATAAGCGTCTTTGATGTCCAATAACACAAGCTTGGGGAAGAATTAGAGGAAGAAGAGAGGGCAAAGGCAGCATCTGAAAGGATGGGACTTTCAGAAAGGAGTTTAGATGGGAAAGGTCCAGAATGGGTCTCCAGGGGCCATCCTTCCTTGTAAACAAAACCAGGCCGGAGTACTAACCTTTCCCTCGTTGAGCAGAAGGGACCTCTTGAATAGTTCCCTGAGAAAGAAGATTTGAAATTACCTAAGGGAAGAAGGGCATTTGGTCCTTTGGTGGTTATGGGATGCCTCTGAAGGAGGGAAAAGTTTTCCAAACCAAGAAATATCATCTCTGGATGATGGAGAGGACCCAATAGTCCTGGTTGATCTGATTCCCAGTTGCAAGAGGGAGAGAAAGACAAAGGGACAGGGGAATGGATGCCCTGGAGGCAGGTAGTCACAGGCTACCGGGTTTAGATTGGGACTGAAAGGGTTGTTTCTGAACAGGTGTGGATGAGGTAAACTTGGAAGAAGCTTGTTTTCTAGGTCCTCTTTTGGTTTTTGAAGAATGGGCCATGACAGGTGCCCTAATAAAGGCAGTCTTTGTAGGATAGTTCCTTTGGAACCTGGGAACAGGAGAAACCAAGATATGCTTCAAATCCTGCAGATCCTTACCTTTATCCTGTGAGGATTTGAATAGCTCTGCATCGGAGCTACCACAGTTTTTGTATCCAGAGGGGCATCCATGAGTTTGGCCTTGGTCATCAGGCAGAGTTTGTAACCTGTGCCAAGAACACTTCCTTAAAACCGACCCAGAGCCCACTGTTCTAGCAGAGGCATCTGCAGCATCATTACTGCACTTGATGGAATGCCGCATAACAAACATTCAGAGGAGTTAAGAATGGCAGCCAGTTTTGCCTTGGTAGGAGAATCTGGAAGCTCAGAAAGGAGTTTCCCTACATCAGCGAGGCGACCCAAAGAGTATTTGGCCAAGTGAATCTGGTAATTAATTGTCCTGAAGGCCAGGGTAGCAGAGGTGTAAACGTTCTCCCCCAGTCTCTCCATAACCTTGCTCTCTTTATCAGAGGGCAGTAAGGAAGCAGAGGGCAATAACTTGATGGCCTTGTCAGGTGAGATGGAAATAGTAGCTGGGTCTGCAGACGGAGCTTTAAAGGTACCTTATAGAACCTGTCTGGGTGCTTGGGAGCAGGAGGTTGCGAATCTGGACACTTGGTAGCAGCGGTAAATGCATCCAGGAATGCAGGTTGGACTGAGGGAATAACAGATGCTGATGGAGAATCCATCTGCAAGAGGTCATAATACCTCTTTTGAATATCTGAGACTTGGCAGCAGTCCCATTTGAAAAATTCCTTCATTTTTTTTTGGATAGTTTCTCCAAAGGAAGTATCCGCCTCAGGGGAATCTGTGCCATTGGATTCCTCTTCTAGAGAGGCATACCCTAGAGATGAAGCTATCTGTGTGGAATATGTCAATGAGTCAACATCTGGGGATTCCTCCTCATCTGAGGAGGAATCTGCAGCTGTCCTTTTGAATGCAGTGGAGGGAGAAAAGGACTGCAAAGGGATAGAGGAAGGTGAGGACTGGCACAAGGCCATGAAGACATTGAAAAGGCTTTGAAAAAAAGAGTGCCAGTCAGGGGGGTGTTCTGGCAGAGCAGGAGCCACATGTTTACTCTTCTATTTTTCCTTTCTGGGAATTTCCGTGTGATGGAATGTGGAAGGACCCGACATCGGCCTACATTAGACTATGTCAGTAAGCACATCCTCATGCACAGTGACTTGAGTGACACCGAGGACTCTCAGAAATAATGAGCCACGGTTCCTCCTTTTCGCCTGAATCAGATGCCTGCACTTCCCTCCTGGATGTGCTGGTAGACTCCTTTGGGGCTTCCCTAGTGGTACCTGCTGAAAGGACATCCATCAACTCTAGAATGACCTCTGGGCCTACATCGGCCTTGGGAGGGATGCCTGAGAGAGAAGGGGCGCAGCTGGTAGATCAGCCTGAGATTTCTTGGCCTTTTTAGTTTGTGGCTCATCCGAAGTAGCCAACGTCACCTCCATCTCCCGTGCTAGGCACTTAAGATGCTGGTTCTCCAAGTGCAATTCAAGCGAAGCTGGATGGCTCCTTAGAGTTTTGGGAATGAATGATTTACAAATATCACAGGTGGTATGGTCATGGTCTGGGCCTAGACAGAACAAAGGTCATGGGCATCTTTATGTGAATTCTGCCTTCCACACGGACACTTGCGCTCCCTAGCTGACATGAAATCACCACATAACAAAGCAGCAGCAAAAACCAAGAAAATAGAAAGGAAAAAACCCAACAAGGTACTTATCTGAACCACAGTTCAACACTAATCTGGTGACCAAACGTTTGGAGCAGGCAATCAGACAGGTGGCAGAAAAGTTCTGTAGTTGCTGCGTGCTGATGTCCACGTTAAGTCAGAGATCCCTTTATGACTGACGTACAAGAGAGGATGTGCGGCGTTGCACGTAACAAGCAGAAGCATGTACTCTTTTGTATACTAGCCAGACATACAAGTAAGCTGGAGGCAAGCTCCCATATGTGATGAATGCTGCAGCATATGAATAGAAGGATATCATAACTTTCATATCTGATGTTGCCTTTTCCTTCCACTCCTCAACATATGAAACAGAGTCCGTAACTGAAGGATAAGAAAGAAATAGACTGTAGAAGGTCAATAAAACTGAAAAAGTCAGAAGTCTGACAGAACAAATGAACACAGTAATTAGGACTGTCCATAGAGATCTGTGTGATATAACAGAAGTAAACAGGATATATTACTGTTAAGCTAAATTAATAACTGACAAAGTTCTACCACAAGAACACAGGGTAGGGAGGGAAAGGAAAGGGAGAAATCGAATACCATCATGGAAGTATCGAATAGAGAAAACTATAAAGCAATTAAGACAAGAAGTGTCACTGTTAGAGGGAGCAGATAAAAATACTAAGAAAGATAGATGTGATAAAAGCAATGCGCAGTATTAGAAAAGATCAGGATCTATCATGCACTATCGCAAATAACAAACTAAAAATCTAAGCACATGCGGAAAAACTTAGAAGATACGCAGAAAAACATAAAAGAAAAATACAAAATAAACAATTTATTGATAACCCAAACAAGTTTTATAGAGAATTGGGAAATAAGGTAAAAGGAACTGAAAGTCCGCCAAAAAAAGAAGAAATAGGTACATTTTGGGGAAGTATCTATGAAGAGCCTGTGGAACATTAAAAGATGCTAAATGGATAGAGGAAGTTAAAGAAAGAATAAGAGGTTTAAAGGTACAGGATACAAAATGGGATGAAGTAACAGCCAGAGAGATTGAAACAAAGTTAAGAAAAGCCTCTAATTGGAAAATCCAGGCCCAGATGCACTACCTAACTTTTGGCTAAAGGTATTAACATCTTTGCATGAAGATTTAGCCGTGAGTAAGAACTATTTAGTGTGCACCCCGAACAGACATCAACCAACAATTGTTGTGGACCTTTACGATATGGACCTTTTGTTTTTGGTTTGTTCATATCAGCTGACAAGTTTGAAATGATACATGAACTGTAATTTTTAGTTGTTTAGTTGTCTGATGAAGCAATAGGAATTATTGTGAAAGCGCTTACATTTTTTTAATTTTTATTCTATTCTACAAATAAATACAAGTTCGTTGGTGCAAGACTGGTGCATTTTGTGTGTTTTACAGTTCTGCTGATTTTGCACCCTTCCCTACCCTGAGCCGTTTCGTTGGTTTCTGTTTTTTTCGGTGTAAGGGGCACTAACCTTAAATGGATGCTGCAGTGACTAACAGCAACGATCGTTTACTTCGTGTTTTGAACATGGAGGAGAACCCATTGTTGGATTTGAATTATATACACACTGCGAATGCCAATACTGATGTTGGTAATCAGTTACCTGAATTTTTAAAGCAGTATAGAGAGCTTGAGAACATGTATAAATTTAAGCGCCTGCAATGGCAACGCCTACATTTGCAGGCACCACTTGAACACAGAATTGTTCCACGAGGCTTACGAATACTAAATATGCCTAGCTATGGCGAGATGTACCCAGATTTGCTTAGGAGATGACAAGAATTGAACTTAACTTTCAGCTCTCAATACATGCAATTGCTTACTGACTTTTTTCTTCCTTTGGAATGTGAGCTTAAGAATGACATTATTACGATGGAGCATAGAATGTCAACTACGTTTTCAATGGATGTTATAAGTGACAAACTTGATCGACTACAAGAGAATATTTCCTCCTAATGAGGCTACAAATGACCAAACTAAGAAACTACAGCGAGACAAGATGGATTTTGATAACGACCATGTATTTTCTTGGCCTAGAGAGCGCATGAGGTCTACAGCTCAACTAAATATTAACCCAACGACCGAACAACCAGGTGTTAGCTTCACTGTCCGAAGTAATGGGTTGAGTCCAAAACTGCAGCTTGTCCAACAGGAAGCAGCTGTAATGGACAAAGTTAATGCTGCAAATGGACTGACTGAACTGGCTGAGCAACTATTGTTGACAAAAACAACACTTCTTCACATAGGTACTACTCTAATAGTGCCAGGGGGCCAGACACCTCATTGCAGGATTGTCGACCCAAGAAGGTAATTGGTAACCACGTTTTTTTTTAAAACCAACACAATGGGGAATTTCTCTTTAAACAAACCTCTACCTATCAAGACTTGTTCCAGGAGCCTAAACAGGCAGGTAAAGGGACAGGGGAACTGGAATGTGGAACAGAGTCCCCAGCAAACCAAGAGGAGACTGAATTTAGAGGCAGGTTTGTTGTTCAACATTTCCTCTATAACACTTACACAAGAACAGATTGGATTACTTAATAAGGGTCTTTCCTTTATTCCTGTAAGGAGAGCTAACCATGGTGAGATGCTTAAAGACTTGAGACTGTTAGGCAGAAACTTATCGTTGAGAAACATCTATCCATCTAGCAATACTGCTCCTAGTGCTGCCGCTACTGCATATAAAAGACTGAGTACATTTATACCTAATGTGCATCCTGCTATACAGACTTTTGTTAATATTTGTGAATCTGATTTTAGACAATTATTTGCAGCTGGAACAAGAATCCACTTTAACAATATGTCGCCAACTGAAAATAGGGCTTTGAACGAACTTAAAGAGTTACAATCTATAGTAATTAAACAAGCTGATAATGGTGGGGGTATTGTTATATTAGATAAGCACTTGTACCTTAGACAGATGAGTCTTTTTCTAGAGGATGCTAATACTTACCAGTGCATTTCAAAAAGTGTTGTTAATGGAATTATAGAAAAAGTGTCTTTTTTCTTTTTTCATTTTTGATTTTACCAATGACAGGCATGATTGATGAGCATTTGTTTAAGTTTTTTAATACTCATACTCCACTAGTTCCTATGATTTATGGTCTCCCCAAAATACAGAAGAATGACAGGGCACCACCGATGAGATCTGTGTCCAGTGCAGGTTGGTGCACCGAACCCTTGTCCATTTTTGTGGAGGGTAACTTACATGAGCTACTTGATGACTGTCACACAATTCTTAAGGATACCAAAACCTTCTTAGAGAGGTTGTATAATAGGTTGGCCACCGTTGACAGTGACTATATGTTTGTATCCATGGATATTGAATCTTTATTTACGTCAATACCCAATGCATGGGGCATTGACAAAGTGAGAGATTTTCTGACCTCCAATAGATGTTTTGATGACAACAAAATTTCACTCATCTGTAGCTTGCTAAGATTGTATTGAAGAATAATGTTTTCATCTTTGAAAATCAATTTTATTTACAGAGGACTAGCGTAGCGATGGGCACGGCGTGTGCCAATAGCTACGCCAACCTAGCTTTGGTTATATGGGAGCAATGTTTTTTATTGTCAACTAACAATGCATTCTTTGACAACATCTTATGGTATGTTCGTTTTGTGGACAATATCTTTTTGCTGTAGAAAGGTGGCACACATGAATCTGAAAGCTTTGTTAGTTTACCTACACCTGTTCAACAACTGAAGTTAATTTTTTAGAAGTACTAATTAAGAAATTGGACCTAAACAATGTACAGAGCAGTATTTTTAGAAAAGCCACTAGGAAGAATGCATTGTTACATAAAGAGTATGCACCCCAGACATGTTCCGAGAAATGTGTTGAAGGGACAGATATATAGGATGCTTAGGCTCCATAACGGCGATGGAGCAGCAAAGGAGGCCCTTTACGCTATCAAACAAGAGTTTTTAGCAAGGGGCTACTCCTTGACAGAGATTGATGCTACCATTGATGAAGCATGGCTACAGAGGGACAATAGGTGTAGACCATATTTTAGTAACATAGTACAGTCTAATGTATCTGCTCTCATCAAAGACGATTTTAGAGTTGTTCTCCAGTACTCTAGCAATATTAATGAATTCACATATATTACTAAAAGACATTGAAGGATATTACAGGAAGTACCAGGACTCATAGACAAAGTTGGGAATGCCCCTATGTTCTTTTTTAGGAATAGCCAATCCCTGAAACAACATCTTTGTAATAAAATTACTGTAACTAGACCTACCCCTTCCATGCGTACTGGCACTTTTCCTTGTAGACACTGCACAGCATGTCAGTATATCCACACCAGCACAGTATATGTACACCCAACACGGCATTTTACAATCAGATGCCCTAATTATGTTGACTGCCGCACGACTAATGTGGTTTATTTTTCATTCTGCCAAGTTTGCCATGCATACTACATAGGCAAAACAAACAGGATGCTGAAGGACAGGATCCTTGAGCACAGGAGGGACATCATTAATCAAAAAGAGACTAATGCCCTGGCGAACCATGCTAAACAGATGGACCATACACATACTTTTAGATTTTTAGCTATTCAGGTTATACATGCCAACATCAGAGGAGGTTACATTGAAAACTATACTGAGAGTGCAGAGCAGAAATGGACTCTTGTACTGAATGCTGAAAGACCCCCAGGCCTGAATGGGACTACATCCCTGAAGCCTTTTTTAAAGTCACGTCGACTCAAACATTTTTAAGTTAAATATATTCAATATACATTTCACAAGTTTCTAACTTCTCACATTTTTATACTTTTTAAAAGTCTCTTAGTGTATGTAGTCCATACTTTTTATCACACTTTTTTAATACACTTTTTTTATTATATATGCATCCATGAAGACTTTCTAATAGTTATACTCTTTTTATATATGAAGATTTTTGATGACATTCTCAATGAATTTTCTTATATGTTTTTATTGTTGTTGTGGACCTTTAAGATTTGGATCTTTTGTTATTGGTTTGTTCATATCAGCTGGCAAGTTTGAAATGCTACATGAACTGTAATTTTCAGTTGTTTAGCTGTCTGATGAAGTGATAGGAATTATCGTGAAAGCGCTTACGTTTTTTATTTTTTATTCTATTCTACAAATAAATACAAGTTCGTTAGTGCAAGACTGGTGCATTTTGTTTGTTTTACAGTTCTGCTGATTTTGCACCCTTCCCTACCCTGAGCCGTTTTGGTTTCTGAACCTGCAAACTACCATAAAAAGACCAATAACTTGCCTTCTGACAATGTATAAACTATACACAGGAATTGATGCCAACAGAGTTTATAGTCATTTAGAAGAAAACTCAACTATGGCAGTAGAACAAAAGGACAATAAAAGAAAATCATATGAAACAAAGGATCATTTGTTGTTAAATAAGTCATAATGGAGAATTGTAAAAAGTGGAAGACTCTAAGTATGGCATCGATTGACTACAAAAAAGAATTTGATAGTATCCCATATTCATGGATAAAAGAGTGCTTAAAATGTATGAGATACATCATACACTGATCGACTACATTACAGTGACTATGAAACAGTGGCAGACCACTTTGCAATTAAGCCATAATAGAGGACAAATTATGATCCCAGGGATAAAAATTTAAAGGGGGATATTCCAGGTTAACTCTGTCACTGCTGCTATTCTCTCTTGCCCTTAACCTATTAATCTGTCTACTTAACAGCTTAGGCCATGGCTATAACTTGGTTCCTAGAAAATAACAAGTGTAAAGACTTCCCATCTTCTCTATGTCGATGATTTAAAACTGTATAGCTCATCAGATGAGGAACTGAAAGCACACCTGCAAGTTGTCAAAACTTTTTCAGATGATATAAGAATGTCATTTGTTCTTGATAAATGTGCAAAAGCAACCTTTAAAGCAGGAAAACTGCAGCACCAGGAAAACACCAGTTTGGGACAAGAATGTGATAGAAAAGAACTTGAGGAAGAGGGGGTGTATAAATATTTGGGAATTGATGAAGGATCAACAATAAAACATGAACAAATGCAAATAAAACTTAGTAAGGAATACTTTAGAAGACTTAAACTGATCCTGAAGACAGCACTGACATCTAGGAACAAAATCCAAGCTATAAACCAGTTTGCTCTTCCTGTCTTAACTTATAGTTTTGGAGTGACTGACTGGTCCCAAAACATGTTGGATAGATTAGCTAGGAAAACGAAAAGGATGCTTCATGCTCAACAAATGATTTAGAAAAATCAGTGCATACCAAGATTATATATTCTGCATTCTGTAGGAGGGATGGGCCTCCTTGAAACTGATTATATGTACAGTTCTGCAATCGTGGGACTGCACACATATCTGTTGACCTCACAAGACCCAAATGTAGTGAAAGTTTTGAAACATGAGGAGAATAAATCTAAGATGACTTCTCTGCTTAATCTAGCAGAAGCATATCGGCATCAAGCAGGAATGGAAATCAAAAGGCAGTAACTGAATGTGCCAAAAACGAAAAGAAACAACATAAGGTGAAGGACCAGAAGAAAAGGCCAGAAATGTGGAAAAAGCATAAATGTAGTTGCAAGTATAGAAAACTTCTGGAAGAACCTCATGTTGATCAGGAACGAAAGCAAGAATGGTTAAGGAGAGGCGAATTCAAACCAAGAGATGAAAAGTTAACATTGGCAGCCCAAAACAGTGGGCTGCGTACACGTTGGTTTACAAAGTCCATTGAACATGTGGGAGAAACAGACAAATTTAGGTTTTATAAAGCCAAATTGGAAACAGTCGCACACCTCGTTGCTGGCTGTGACATACTAATGGCAGAAGGACTATATACTGAAAGGCATAATAATGTGGCAAGATTGTTGCACTGGGGATTGTGCAAACACTATGGGGGTCGATATCATTATGTCGAACGTTCACATACGCAAATCTCTAAAGGTTGACACCAAAATATTGAACCGCAAGTACACCGAATGTGAAAAAAATGCGAAATTCAAATTATCGAATTCCCATAGTTGGCCACATCATGTTTACTAATGCAAAACATGTATGTTAAATGTATTACTATACATGCACTTATCTTAACCCTACTTCTAACCCTAAGGTCAGTATCTACTGCACATGTACGTTAAATGTATTCGGAGATTCCCTTATCCTGTATAGCAAACTAATGTACATGTGCAATAGATACTGACCTTAGGGTTAGACTGACCTTAGGGTTAGAAGTAGGGTTAAATTAAGTGCATATATAGTAATACATTAGTTTAGCTCAATAGATACATAAATTAAACTTTTCCTGTACTTGGGTGTTGTTTGTTCACATTCACATACATTTGTGTGTAATGCACGTTTAATTAGGACATGGGATATATGGGTGAAGTGTACACATGGGTGAAGTGTAGATTATTTATTTTGTTTGGGTAGGCAGTACGCAGCAGGATGTGGAGTTGACCAACTATGGCAATTCGATAATTTGAATTTCGCACTTTTTGACGTTCAGTGTATTTGCGGTTCGATATTTTAGTGTCGGCCTTTAGGGATTCGCGTATGTGAACGTTCGACATTATGATATAGACCCCATTATGGTAATGAAGTGGCTGAAAAACACTGGAAACATGAGCCACACAGCATCATGCAATCATCCATTACCAACAGTTTAAAAGATAAATGCTAGAAAAACAGATATAGTGGTCCATAAAAAGAAGAAAAAAGTAGCACTGATCACTGAAATCGCCACACCCAATGACTACAGTGTCCTGCATACAGAGAGACACAAAGTCATAAAATATCAGGATCTGCAGGCAGAAACGATAGCAATGTGGAAGAAAGACACCCAGGCAGTTCCAATAGTAGGAGGAGCAATGGGTCTTATAAAAAATAATCTACAATCATATTTAGATATGTTACCAGTACATGTAACCCTATATGAATTGCAGAAGGAGTCATTACTGGGCACACTGCAGGTGC